>NW_025547275.1:0-106108 GCF_905237065.1 Salmo salar
AAAGCGACATTCTTGACAGGCCTAAAAAAAATTTTAGAACCATTTTCACAAAAATTGCAGATATTTTTTTTCATTTTCGTGACACAAAAACAGTGACCCCGGTCATGCCGAACTATCGACATTCTGGACAGGCCTAAAAAAACATTTTAAAACCATTTTCACAAAAATTGTAGATTTCTATTTTTGTCACCAAAAACGATGACTCCGATCATGCCGAACTAGCGACATTTTGGACAGGCCTAAAAAAAAGCATTTTAGAACCATTTTCAAAAAAAATCTCAGAATTCTTTTTTCATTTTTTGACACAAAAACAGTGACCCCGGTCATGCCGAACTATCGACATTCTGGACAGGCCTAAAAAAACATTTTAAAACCATTTTCACAAAAATTGCAGATTTCTATTTTGTCCCTAAAAACGATGACTCCGATCATGCCGAAAAAGCGACATTCTGGACAGGTCTAAAAAAATGTTTTAAAACCATTTTCACCAAAAATTGCTGATTTTTTTTTCTTCATTTTCGTGACACAAAAACAGTGACCCCGGTCATGCCGAACTAGCGACATTCTGGACAGGCCTAAAAAAACATTTTAAAACCATTTTCACCAAAAATTGTAGATTTCTATTTTTGTCACCAAAAACGATGACTCCGATCATGCCGAACTAGCGACATTTTGGACAGGCCTAAAAAAAAAGCATTTTAGAACCATTTTCAAAAAAAAAGCTCAGAATGCTTTTTTTCATTTTTTGACACAAAAACAGTGACCCGGTCATGCCGAACTATCGACATTCTGGACAGGCCTAAAAAACAAATTTTAAAACCCTTTTCACAAAAAATTGCAGATTTCTATTTTGTCCCTAAAAACGGTGACTCCGATCATGCCGAAAAAGCGACATTCTTGACAGGCCTAAAAAAATTTTTAGAACCATTTTCACAAAAAATTGCAGATATTTTTTTTCATTTTCGTGACACAAAAACAGTGACCCCGGTCCTGCCGAACTATCGACATTCTGGACAGGCCTAAAAAACATTTTAAAACCATTTTCACAAAAATTGCAGATTTCTATTTTGTCCCTAAAAACGATGACTCCGATCATGCCGAAAAAGCGACATTCTGGACAGGCCTAAAAAAATTTGAAAAACCATTTTCACCAAAAATTGCTGATTTTTTTTTCTTCATTTTCGTGACACAAAAACAGTGACCCCGGTTATGCCGAACTAGCGACATTCTGGACAGGCCTAAAAAAAAAGCATTTTAGAACCATTTTCAAAAAAAAAGCTCAGAATTCTTTTTTTCATTTTTTGACACAAAAACAGTGACCCCGGTCATGCAGAACTATCGACATACTGGACAGGCCTAAAAAAACATTTTAAAACCATTTTCACAAAAAATTGCAGATTTCTATTTTGTCCCTAAAAACGTTGACTCCGATCATGCCGAAAAAGCGACATTCTGGACAGGCCTAAAAAAAATTTTGGAACCATTTTCACAAAAAATTGCAGATATTTTTTTTTCATTTTCGTGACACAAAAACAGTGACCCCGGTCATGCCGAACTATCGACATTCTGGACAGGCCTAAAAAAACATTTTAAAACCATTTTCACAAAAATTTTAGATTTCTATTTTTGTCACCAAAAACGATGACTCCGATCATGCCGAACTAGCGACATTTTGGACAGGCCTAAAAAAAAGCATTTTAGAACCATTTTCAAAAAAAAGCTCAGAATGCTTTTTTCATTTTTTGACACAAAAACAGTGACCCGGTCATGCCGAACTATCGACATTCTGGACAGGCCTAAAAAAACATTTTAAAACCATTTTCACAAAAAATTGCAGATTTCTATTTTGTCCCTAAAAACGATGACTCCGATCAAGCCGAAAAAGCGACATTCTGGACAGGCCTAAAAATTTTTTGAACCATTTTCACAAAAATTGCAGATATTTTTTCTCATTTTCGTGACACAAAAACAGTGACCCCGGTCATGCCGAACTATCGACATTCTGGACAGGCCTAAAAACACATTTTAAAACCATTTTCACAAAAAATTGCAGATATCTATTTTGTCCCTAAAAACGATGACTCGATCATGCCGAAAAAGCGACATTCTGGACAGGCCTAAAAAAAATTTTAGAACCATTTTCACAAAAATTGCAGATATTTTTTTTCATTTTCGTGACACAAAAACAGTGACCCCGGTCCTGCCGAAATATCGACATTCTGGACAGGCCTAAAAAAAAATTTTAAAACCATTTTCACAAAAAATTGCAGATTTCTATTTTGTCCCTAAAAACGATGACTCCGATCATGCCGAAAAAGCGACATTCTGGACAGGCCTAAAAAATTTTTAAAAACCATTTTCACCAAAAATTGCTGATTTTTTTTTCTTCATTTTCGTGACACAAAAACAGTGACCCCGGTTATGCCGAACTAGCGACATTCTGGACAGGCCTAAAAAAAAGCATTTTAGAACCATTTTCAAAAAAAAAGCTCAGAATTCTTTTTTTCATTTTTTGACACAAAAACAGTGACCCCGGTCATGCAGAACTATCGACATACTGGACAGGCCTAAAAAAAACATTTTAAAACCATTTTCACAAAAAATTGCAGATTTCTATTTTGTCCCTAAAAACGTTGACTCCGATCATGCCGAAAAAGCGACATTCTGGACAGGCCTAAAAAAATTTTTTGAACCATTTTCACAAAAAATTGCAGATATTTTTTTTCATTTTCGTGACACAAAAACAGTGACCCCGGTCATGCCGAACTATCGACATTCTGGACAGGCCTAAAAAAACATTTTAAAACCATTTTCACAAAAATTGCAGATTTCTATTTTGTCCCTAAAAACGATGACTCCGATCATGCCGAAAAGCGACATTCTGGACAGGTCTAAAAAAATGTTTTAAAACCATTTTCACCAAAAATTGCTGATTTTTTTTTCTTCATTTTCGTGACACAAAAACAGTGACCCCGGTCATGCCGAACTAGCGACATTCTGGACAGGCCTAAAAAAACATTTTAAAACCATTTTCACAAAAAATTGTAGATTTCTATTTTTGTCACCAAAAACGATGACTCCGATCATGCCGAACTAGCGACATTTTGGACAGGCCTAAAAAAAAAGCATTTTAGAAGCATTTTCAAAAAAAAAGCTCAGAATGCTTTTTTTCATTTTTTGACACAAAAACAGTGACCCCGGTCATGCCGAACTATCGACATTCTGGACAGGCCTAAAAAACACATTTTAAAACCATTTTCACAAAAAATTGCAGATTTCTATTTTGTCCCTAAAAACGATGACTCCGATCATGCCGAAAAAGCGACATTCTTGACAGGCCTAAAAAAAAATTTTAGAACCATTTTCACAAAAAATTGCAGATATTTTTTTTCATTTTCGTGACACAAAAACAGTGACCCCGGTCATGCCGAACTATCGACATTCTGGACAGGCCTAAAAAAACATTTTAAAACCATTTTCACAAAAAATTGTAGATTTCTATTTTTGTCACCAAAAACGATGACTCCGATCATGCCGAACTAGCGACATTTTGGACAGGCCTAAAAAAAAGCATTTTAGAACCATTTTCAAAAAAAAGCTCAGAATTCTTTTTTTCATTTTTTGACACAAAAACAGTGACCCCGGTCATGCCGAACTATCGACATTCTGGACAGGCCTAAAAAAAACATTTTAAAACCATTTTCACAAAAAATTGCAGATTTCTATTTTGTCCCTAAAAACGATGACTCCGATCATGCCGAAAAAGCGACATTCTGGACAGGTCTAAAAAAATGTTTTAAAACCATTTTCACCAAAAATTGCTGATTTTTTTTTCTTCATTTTCGTGACACAAAAACAGTGACCCCGGTCATGCCGAACTAGCGACATTCTGGACAGGCCTAAAAAAAACATTTTAAAACCATTTTCACAAAAAATTGTAGATTTCTATTTTTGTCACCAAAAACGATGACTCCGATCATGCCGAACTAGCGACATTTTGGACAGGCCTAAAAAAAAGCATTTTAGAACCATTTTCAAAAAAAAAGCTCAGAATGCTTTTTTTCATTTTTTGACACAAAAACAGTGACCCGGTCATGCCGAACTATCGACATTCTGGACAGGCCTAAAAAACAAATTTTAAAACCCTTTTCACAAAAATTGCAGATTTCTATTTTGTCCCTAAAAACGGTGACTCCGATCATGCCGAAAAAGCGACATTCTTGACAGGCCTAAAAAAATTTTTAGAACCATTTTCACAAAAAATTGCAGATATTTTTTTTTCATTTTCGTGACACAAAAACAGTGACCCCGGTCATGCCGAACTATCGACATTCTGGACAGGCCTAAAAAAACATTTTAAAACCATTTTCACAAAAATTGCAGATATCTATTTTGTCCCTAAAAATGATGACTCCGATCATGCCGAAAAAGCGACATTCTGGACAGGCCTAAAAAAAAATTTTAGAACCATTTTCACAAAAAATTGCAGATATTTTTTTTTCATTTTCGTGACACAAAAACAGTGACCCCGGTCCTGCCGAACTATCGACATTCTGGACAGGCCTAAAAAACATTTTAAAACCATTTTCACCAAAAATTGCAGATTTCTATTTTGTCCCTAAAAACGATGACTCCGATCATGCCGAAAAAGCGACATTCTGGACAGGCCTAAAAAAAATTGAAAAACCATTTTCACCAAAAATTGCTGATTTTTTTTTCTTCATTTTCGTGACACAAAAACAGTGACCCCGGTTATGCCGAACTAGCGACATTCTGGACAGGCCTAAAAAAAAAAGCATTTTAGAACCATTTTCAAAAAAAAAGCTCAGAATTCTTTTTTTCATTTTTTGACACAAAAACAGTGACCCCGGTCATGCAGAACTATCGACATACTGGACAGGCCTAAAAAAAACATTTTAAAACCATTTTCACAAAAAATTGCAGATTTCTATTTTGTCCCTAAAAACGTTGACTCCGATCATGCCGAAAAAGCGACATTCTGGACAGGCCTAAAAAAAATTTTGGAACCATTTTCACAAAAAATTGCAGATATTTTTTTTTCATTTTCGTGACACAAAAACAGTGACCCCGGTCATGCCGAACTATCGACATTCTGGACAGGCCTAAAAAACATTTTAAAACCATTTTCACAAAAAATTGCAGATTTCTATTTTGTCCCTAAAAACGATGACTCCGATCATGCCGAAAAAGCGACATTCTGGACAGGCCTAAAAAAATTTTTTAAAACCATTTTCACCAAAAATGGCAGATTTTTTTTTCTTCATTTTCGTGACACAAAAACAGTGACCCCGGTCATGCCGAACTAGCGACATTCTGGACAGGCCTAAAAAAAACATTTTAAAACCATTTTCACAAAAAATTGTAGATTTCTATTTTTGTCACCAAAAACGATGGCTCCGATCATGCCGAACTAGCGACATTTTGGACAGGCCTAAAAAAAATTTGAAAAACCATTTTCACCAAAAATTGCTGACCTTCATTTTCGTGACACAAAAACAGTGACCCCGGTTATGCCGAACTAGCGACATTCTGGACAGGCCTTAAAAAAAAAGCATTTTAGAACCATTTTCAAAAAAAAAGCTCAGAATTCTTTTTTTCATTTTTTGACACAAAAACAGTGACCCCGGTCATGCAGAACTATCGACATACTGGACAGGCCTAAAAAAAACATTTTAAAACCATTTTCACAAAAAATTGCAGATTTCTATTTTGTCCCTAAAAACGTTGACTCCGATCATGCCGAAAAAGCGACATTCTGGACAGGCCTAAAAAAAATTTTTGGAACCATTTTCACAAAAAATTGCAGATATTTTTTTTCATTTTCGTGACACAAAAACAGTGACCCCGGTCATGCCGAACTATCGACATTCTGGACAGGCCTAAAAAACATTTTAAAACCATTTTCACAAAAAATTGCAGATTTCTATTTTGTCCCTAAAAACGATGACTCCGATCATGCCGAAAAAGCGACATTCTGGACAGGCCTAAAAAAATTTTTTAAAACCATTTTCACCAAAAATTGCTGATTTTTTTTCTTCATTTTCGTGACACAAAAACAGTGACCCCGGTCATGCCGAACTAGCGACATTCTGGACAGGCCTAAAAAAACATTTTAAAACCATTTTCACAAAAATTGTAGATTTCTATTTTTGTCACCAAAAACGATGGCTCCGATCATGCCGAACTAGCGACATTTTGGACAGGCCTAAAAAAAATGCATTTTAGAACCATTTTCAAAAAAAAGCTCAGAATTCTTTTTTTCATTTTTTGACACAAAAACAGTGACCCCGGTCATGCCGAACTATCGACATTCTGGACAGGCCTAAAAAAACATTTTAAAACCATTTTCACAAAAAATTGCAGATTTCTATTTTGTCCCTAAAAACGATGACTCCGATCATGCCGAAAAAGCGACATTCTGGACAGGTCTAAAAAAATGTTTTAAAACCATTTTCACCAAAAATTGCTGATTTTTTTTTCTTCATTTTCGTGACACAAAAACAGTGACCCCGGTCATGCCGAACTATCGACATTCTGGACAGGCCTAAAAAAAACATTTTAAAACCATTTTCACAAAAATTGTAGATTTCTATTTTTGTCACCAAAAACGATGACTCCGATCATGCCGAACTAGCGACATTTTGGACAGGCCTAAAAAAAAGCATTTTAGAACCATTTTCAAAAAAAAAGCTCAGAATTCTTTTTTTCATTTTTTGACACAAAAACAGTGACCCCGGTCATGCCGAACTATCGACATTCTGGACAGGCCTAAAAAAAACATTTTAAAACCATTTTCACAAAAAATTGTAGATTTCTATTTTTGTCACCAAAAACGATGACTCCGATCATGCCGAACTAGCGACATTTTGGACAGGCCTAAAAAAAAAGCATTTTAGAACCATTTTCAAAAAAAAAGCTCAGAATGCTTTTTTTCATTTTTTGACTCAAAAACAGTGACCCGAATGAATAAATGAATACATCTCACTCAAAGAAGTAGTAACATTTTGCGTAAAACTTATCTTACACATGCCGAACTATCGACATTCTGGACAGGCCTAAAAAAACATTTTAAAACCATTTTCACAAAAAATTGCAGATTTCTATTTTGTCCCTAAAAACGATGACTCCGATCATGCCGAAAAAGCGACATTCTGGACAGGCCTAAAAAAATTTTAAAAACCATTTTCACCAAAAATGGCTGATTTTTTTTTCTTCATTTTCGTGACACAAAAACAGTGACCCCGGTCATGCCGAACTAGCGACATTCTGGACAGGCCTAAAAAAAACATTTTAAAACCATTTTCACAAAAAATTGTAGATTTCTATTTTTGTCACCAAAAACGATGGCTCCGATCATGCCGAACTAGCGACATTTTGGACAGGCCTAAAAAAAAAGCATTTTAGAACCATTTTCAAAAAAAAGCTCAGAATTCTTTTTTTCATTTTTTGACACAAAAACAGTGACCCCGGTCATGCCGAACTATCGACATTCTGGACAGGCCTAAAAAAACATTTTAAAACCATTTTCACAAAAATTGCAGATTTCTATTTTGTCCCTAAAAACGATGACTCCGATCATGCCGAAAAAGCGACATTCTGGACAGGTCTAAAAAATGTTTTAAAACCATTTTCACCAAAAATTGCTGATTTTTTTTCTTCATTTTCGTGACACAAAAACAGTGACCCCGGTCATGCCGAACTATCGACATTCTGGACAGGCCTAAAAAAACATTTTAAAACCATTTTCACAAAAATTGTAGATTTCTATTTTTGTCACCAAAAACGATGACTCCGATCATGCCGAACTAGCGACATTTTGGACAGGCCTAAAAAAAAGCATTTTAGAACCATTTTCAAAAAAAAGCTCAGAATTCTTTTTTCATTTTTTGACACGAAAACAGTGACCCCGGTCATGCCGAACTATCGACATTCTGGACAGGCCTAAAAAAACATTTTAAAACCATTTTCACAAAAATTGCAGATTTCTATTTTGTCCCTAAAAACGATGACTCCGATCATGCCGAAAAAGCGACATTCTTGACAGGCCTAAAAAAATTTTTAGAACCATTTTCACAAAAAATTGCAGATATTTTTTTTCATTTTCGTGACACAAAAACAGTGACCCCGGTCATGCCGAACTATCGACATTCTGGACAGGCCTAAAAAAACATTTTAAAACCATTTTCACAAAAAATTGTAGATTTCTATTTTTGTCACCAAAAACGATGGCTCCGATCATGCCGAACTAGCGACATTTTGGACAGGCCTAAAAAAAGCATTTTAGAACCATTTTCAAAAAAAAGCTCAGAATTCTTTTTTCATTTTTTGACACAAAAACAGTGACCCCGGTCATGCCGAACTATCGACATTCTGGACAGGCCTAAAAAAACATTTTAAAACCATTTTCACAAAAATTGCAGATTTCTATTTTGTCCCTAAAAACGATGACTCCGATCATGCCGAAAAAGCGACATTCTGGACAGGTCTAAAAAAATGTTTTAAAACCATTTTCACCAAAAATTGCTGATTTTTTTTTCTTCATTTTCGTGACACAAAAACAGTGACCCCGGTCATGCCGAACTAGCGACATTCTGGACAGGCCTAAAAAAAACATTTTAAAACCATTTTCACAAAAAATTGTAGATTTCTATTTTTGTCACCAAAAACGATGACTCCGATCATGCCGAACTAGCGACATTTTGGACAGGCCTAAAAAAAAAGCATTTTAGAACCATTTTCAAAAAAAAGCTCAGAATGCTTTTTTTCATTTTTTGACACAAAAACAGTGACCCGGTCATGCCGAACTATCGACATTCTGGACAGGCCTAAAAAACAAATTTTAAAACCCTTTTCACAAAAAATTGCAGATTTCTATTTTGTCCCTAAAAACGGTGACTCCGATCATGCCGAAAAAGCGACATTCTTGACAGGCCTAAAAAAATTTTTTAGAACCATTTTCACAAAAAATTGCAGATATTTTTTTTTTCATTTTCGTGACACAAAAACAGTGACCCCGGTCATGCCGAACTATGGACATTCTGGACAGGCCTAAAAAAACATTTTAAAACCATTTTCACAAAAAATTGCAGATATCTATTTTGTCCCTAAAAATGATGACTCCGATCATGCCGAAAAAGCGACATTCTGGACAGGCCTAAAAAAAAATTTTAGAACCATTTTCACAAAAAATTGCAGATATTTTTTTTTCATTTTCGTGACACAAAAACAGTGACCCCGGTCCTGCCGAACTATCGACATTCTGGACAGGCCTAAAAAACATTTTAAAACCATTTTCACAAAAATTGCAGATTTCTATTTTGTCCCTAAAAACGATGACTCCGATCATGCCGAAAAAGCGACATTCTGGACAGGCCTAAAAAAAATTTGAAAAACCATTTTCACCAAAAATTGCTGATTTTTTTTCTTCATTTTCGTGACACAAAAACAGTGACCCCGGTTATGCCGAACTAGCGACATTCTGGACAGGCCTAAAAAAAAAGCATTTTAGAACCATTTTCAAAAAAAAGCTCAGAATTCTTTTTTTCATTTTTTGACACAAAAACAGTGACCCCGGTCATGCAGAACTATCGACATACTGGACAGGCCTAAAAAAACATTTTAAAACCATTTTCACAAAAATTGCAGATTTCTATTTTGTCCCTAAAAACGTTGACTCCGATCATGCCGAAAAGCGACATTCTGGACAGGCCTAAAAAAAATTTTGGAACCATTTTCACAAAAAATTGCAGATATTTTTTTTCATTTTCGTGACACAAAACAGTGACCCCGGTCATGCCGAACTATCGACATTCTGGACAGGCCTAAAAAACATTTTAAAACCATTTTCACAAAAAATTGCAGATTTCTATTTTGTCCCTAAAAACGATGACTCCGATCATGCCGAAAAAGCGACATTCTGGACAGGCCTAAAAAATTTTTAAAACCATTTTCACCAAAAATGGCAGATTTTTTTCTTCATTTTCGTGACACAAAAACAGTGACCCCGGTCATGCCGAACTAGCGACATTCTGGACAGGCCTAAAAAAACATTTTAAAACCATTTTCACAAAAATTGTAGATTTCTATTTTTGTCACCAAAAACGATGGCTCCGATCATGCCGAACTAGCGACATTTTGGACAGGCCTAAAAAAAAGCATTTTAGAACCATTTTCAAAAAAAAGCTCAGAATTCTTTTTTCATTTTTTGACACAAAAACAGTGACCCCGGTCATGCCGAACTATCGACATTCTGGACAGGCCTAAAAAAACATTTTAAAACCATTTTCACAAAAAATTGCAGATTTCTATTTTGTCCCTAAAAACGATGACTCCGATCATGCCGAAAAAGCGACATTCTGGACAGGTCTAAAAAAATGTTTTAAAACCATTTTCACCAAAAATTGCTGATTTTTTTCTTCATTTTCGTGACACAAAAACAGTGACCCCGGTCATGCCGAACTATCGACATTCTGGACAGGCCTAAAAAAACATTTTAAAACCATTTTCACAAAAAATTGTAGATTTCTATTTTTGTCACCAAAAACGATGACTCCGATCATGCCGAACTAGCGACATTTTGGACAGGCCTAAAAAAAAAGCATTTTAGAACCATTTTCAAAAAAAAAGCTCAGAATTCTTTTTTTTCATTTTTTGACACAAAAACAGTGACCCCGGTCATGCCGAACTATCGACATTCTGGACAGGCCTAAAAAACAAATTTTAAAACCATTTTCACAAAAAATTGCAGATTTCTATTTTGTCACCTAAAAACGGTGACTCCGATCATGCCGAACAAGCGACATTCTTGACAGGCCTAAAAAATATTTTAGAACCATTTTCAAAAAAAGTTGCAGATATTTTTTTTCATTTTCGTGACACAAAAACAGTGACCGACGCGTAGTCATGCCGAACTATCGACATTCTGGACAGGCCTAAAAAACATTTTAAAACCCTTTTCACAAAAAATTGCAGATTTCTATTTTGTCCCTAAAAACGGTGACTCCGATCATGCCGAAAAAGCGACATTCTGGACAGGCCTAAAAAATTTTTAGAACCATTTTCACAAAAATTGCAGATATTTTTTTTCATTTTCGTGACACAAAAACAGTGACCCCGGTCATGCCGAACTATCGACATTCTGGACAGGCCTAAAAAAACATTTTAAAACCATTTTCACAAAAAATTGCAGATTTCTATTTTGTCCCTAAAAACGATGACTCCGATCATGCCGAAAAAGCGACATTCTGGACAGGCCTAAAAAAATTTGAAAAACCATTTTCACCAAAAATTGCTGATTTTTTTTCTTCATTTTCGTGACACAAAAACAGTGACCCCGGTTATGCCGAACTAGCGACATTCTGGACAGGCCTAAAAAAAAAAGCATTTTAGAACCATTTTCAAAAAAAAAGCTCAGAATTCTTTTTTTCATTTTTTGACACAAAAACAGTGACCCCGGTCATGCAGAACTATCGACATACTGGACAGGCCTAAAAAAACATTTTAAAACCATTTTCACAAAAATTGCAGATTTCTATTTTGTCCCTAAAAACGTTGACTCCGATCATGCCGAAAAGCGACATTCTGGACAGGCCTAAAAAATTTTTGGAACCATTTTCACAAAAAATTGCAGATATTTTTTTTCATTTTCGTGACACAAAAACAGTGACCCCGGTCATGCCGAACTATCGACATTCTGGACAGGCCTAAAAAACATTTTAAAACCATTTTCACAAAAATTGCAGATTTCTATTTTGTCCCTAAAAACGATGACTCCGATCATGCCGAAAAAGCGACATTCTGGACAGGCCTAAAAAATTTTTTAAAACCATTTTCACCAAAAATGGCTGATTTTTTTTCTTCATTTTCGTGACACAAAAACAGTGACCCCGGTCATGCCGAACTAGCGACATTCTGGACAGGCCTAAAAAAACATTTTAAAACCATTTTCACAAAAATTGTAGATTTCTATTTTTGTCACCAAAAACGATGGCTCCGATCATGCCGAACTAGCGACATTTTGGACAGGCCTAAAAAAAAGCATTTTAGAACCATTTTCAAAAAAAAGCTCAGAATTCTTTTTTCATTTTTTGACACAAAAACAGTGACCCCGGTCATGCCGAACTATCGACATTCTGGACAGGCCTAAAAAAACATTTTAAAACCATTTTCACAAAAAATTGCAGATTTCTATTTTGTCCCTAAAAACGATGACTCCGATCATGCCGAAAAAGCGACATTCTGGACAGGTCTAAAAAATGTTTTAAAACCATTTTCACCAAAAATTGCTGATTTTTTTTCTTCATTTTCGTGACACAAAAACAGTGACCCCGGTCATGCCGAACTATCGACATTCTGGACAGGCCTAAAAAACATTTTAAAACCATTTTCACAAAAAATTGTAGATTTCTATTTTTGTCACCAAAAACGATGACTCCGATCATGCCGAACTAGCGACATTTTGGACAGGCCTAAAAAAAAGCATTTTAGAACCATTTTCAAAAAAAAGCTCAGAATTCTTTTTTCATTTTTTGACACAAAAACAGTGACCCCGGTCATGCCGAACTATCGACATTCTGGACAGGCCTAAAAAAAACATTTTAAAACCATTTTCACAAAAAATTGTAGATTTCTATTTTTGTCACCAAAAACGATGACTCCGATCATGCCGAACTAGCGACATTTTGGACAGGCCTAAAAAAAAAGCATTTTAGAACCATTTTCAAAAAAAAAGCTCAGAATGCTTTTTTTCATTTTTTGACTCAAAAACAGTGACCCGAATGAATAAATGAATACATCTCACTCAAAGAAGTAGTAACATTTTGCGTAAAAGTTATCTTACACATGCCGAACTATCGACATTCTGGACAGGCCTAAAAAACAAATTTTAAAACCCTTTTCACAAAAAATTGCAGATTTCTATTTTGTCCCTAAAAACGGTGACTCCGATCATGCCGAAAAAGCGACATTCTTGACAGGCCTAAAAAAATTTTTTAGAACCATTTTCACAAAAAATTGCAGATATTTTTTTTTTCATTTTCGTGACACAAAAACAGTGACCCCGGTCATGCCGAACTATCGACATTCTGGACAGGCCTAAAAAACATTTTAAAACCATTTTCACAAAAAATTGCAGATTTCTATTTTGTCCCTAAAAACGATGACTCCGATCATGCCGAAAAAGCGACATTCTGGACAGGCCTAAAAAAAATTTGAAAAACCATTTTCACCAAAAATTGCTGATTTTTTTTCTTCATTTTCGTGACACAAAAACAGTGACCCCGGTTATGCCGAACTAGCGACATTCTGGACAGGCCTAAAAAAAAAGCATTTTAGAACCATTTTCAAAAAAAAGCTCAGAATTCTTTTTTCATTTTTTGACACAAAAACAGTGACCCCGGTCATGCAGAACTATCGACATACTGGACAGGCCTAAAAAAACATTTTAAAACCATTTTCACAAAAAATTGCAGATTTCTATTTTGTCCCTAAAAACGTTGACTCCGATCATGCCGAAAAAGCGACATTCTGGACAGGCCTAAAAAAATTTTTGGAACCATTTTCACAAAAAATTGCAGATATTTTTTTTCATTTTCGTGACACAAAAACAGTGACCCCGGTCATGCCGAACTATCGACATTCTGGACAGGCCTAAAAAACATTTTAAAACCATTTTCACAAAAAATTGCAGATTTCTATTTTGTCCCTAAAAACGATGACTCCGATCATGCCGAAAAAGCGACATTCTGGACAGGCCTAAAAAATTTTTTAAAACCATTTTCACCAAAAATGGCTGATTTTTTTTCTTCATTTTCGTGACACAAAAACAGTGACCCCGGTCATGCCGAACTAGCGACATTCTGGACAGGCCTAAAAAAACATTTTAAAACCATTTTCACAAAAATTGTAGATTTCTATTTTTGTCACCAAAAACGATGGCTCCGATCATGCCGAACTAGCGACATTTTGGACAGGCCTAAAAAAAAGCATTTTAGAACCATTTTCAAAAAAAAGCTCAGAATTCTTTTTTCATTTTTTGACACAAAAACAGTGACCCCGGTCATGCCGAACTATCGACATTCTGGACAGGCCTAAAAAAACATTTTAAAACCATTTTCACAAAAATTGCAGATTTCTATTTTGTCCCTAAAAACGATGACTCCGATCATGCCGAAAAAGCGACATTCTGGACAGGTCTAAAAAAATGTTTTAAAACCATTTTCACCAAAAATTGCTGATTTTTTTTCTTCATTTTCGTGACACAAAAACAGTGACCCCGGTCATGCCGAACTATCGACATTCTGGACAGGCCTAAAAAAACATTTTAAAACCATTTTCACAAAAAATTGTAGATTTCTATTTTTGTCACCAAAAACGATGACTCGATCATGCCGAACTAGCGACATTTTGGACAGGCCTAAAAAAAGCATTTTAGAACCATTTTCAAAAAAAAGCTCAGAATTCTTTTTTCATTTTTTGACACAAAAACAGTGACCCCGGTCATGCCGAACTATCGACATTCTGGACAGGCCTAAAAAAACATTTTAAAACCATTTTCACAAAAATTGTAGATTTCTATTTTTGTCACCAAAAACGATGACTCCGATCATGCCGAACTAGCGACATTTTGGACAGGCCTAAAAAAAAGCATTTTAGAACCATTTTCAAAAAAAAAGCTCAGAATGCTTTTTTTCATTTTTTGACTCAAAAACAGTGACCCGAATGAATAAATGAATACATCTCACTCAAAGAAGTAGTAACATTTTGCGTAAAAGTTATCTTACACATGCCGAACTATCGACATTCTGGACAGGCCTAAAAAACAAATTTTAAAACCCTTTTCACAAAAAATTGCAGATTTCTATTTTGTCCCTAAAAACGGTGACTCCGATCATGCCGAAAAAGCGACATTCTTGACAGGCCTAAAAAATTTTTAGAACCATTTTCACAAAAATTGCAGATATTTTTTTTTCATTTTCGTGACACAAAAACAGTGACCCCGGTCATGCCGAACTATCGACATTCTGGACAGGCCTAAAAAACATTTTAAAACCATTTTCACAAAAAATTGCAGATTTCTATTTTGTCCCTAAAAACGATGACTCCGATCATGCCGAAAAAGCGACATTCTGGACAGGTCTAAAAAAATGTTTTAAAACCATTTTCACCAAAAATTGCTGATTTTTTTTTCTTCATTTTCGTGACACAAAAACAGTGACCCCGGTCATGCCGAACTATCGACATTCTGGACAGGCCTAAAAAAAACATTTTAAAACCATTTTCACAAAAAATTGCAGATTTCTATTTTGTCCCTAAAAACGATGTAGATCAAGCCGAAAAAGCGACATTCTGGACAGGCCTAAAAAATTTTTTTTTAACCATTTTCACAAAAAATTGCAGATATTTTTTTCTCATTTTCGTGACACAAAAACAGTGACCCCGGTCATGCCGAACTATCGACATTCTGGACAGGCCTAAAAAACACATTTAAAAACCATTTTCACAAAAAATTGCAGATTTCTATTTTGTCCCTAAAAACGATGACTCCGATCATGCCGAAAAAGCGACATTCTGGACAGGCCTAAAAAAAATTTTTGGAACCATTTTCACAAAAAATTGCAGATATTTTTTTTTCATTTTCGTGACACAAAAACACTGACCCCGGTCATGCCGAACTATCGACATTCTGGACAGGCCTAAAAATTGTTTTCATTTTCGTGACACAAAAACAGTGACCCCGGTCATGCCGAACTATCGACATTCTGGACAGGCCTAAAAAAACATTTTAAAACCATTTTCACAAAAAATTGCAGATTTCTATTTTGTCCCTAAAAACGATGACTCCGATCATGCCGAAAAAGCGACATTCTGGACAGGCCTAAAAAAAAATTTAAAAACCATTTTCACCAAAAATGGCTGATTTTTTTTTCTTCATTTTCGTGACACAAAAACAGTGACCCCGGTCATGCCGAACTAGCGACATTCTGGACAGGCCTAAAAAAACATTTTAAAACCATTTTCACAAAAAATTGTAGATTTCTATTTTTGTCACCAAAAACGATGGCTCCGATCATGCCGAACTAGCGACATTTTGGACAGGCCTAAAAAAAAGCATTTTAGAACCATTTTCAAAAAAAAGCTCAGAATTCTTTTTTCATTTTTTGACACAAAAACAGTGACCCCGGTCATGCCGAACTATCGACATTCTGGACAGGCCTAAAAAAACATTTTAAAACCATTTTCACAAAAAATTGCAGATTTCTATTTTGTCCCTAAAAACGATGACTCCGATCATGCCGAAAAAGCGACATTCTGGACAGGTCTAAAAAATGTTTTAAAACCATTTTCACCAAAAATTGCTGATTTTTTTTCTTCATTTTCGTGACACAAAAACAGTGACCCCGGTCATGCCGAACTATCGACATTCTGGACAGGCCTAAAAAAACATTTTAAAACCATTTTCACAAAAATTGTAGATTTCTATTTTTGTCACCAAAAACGATGACTCCGATCATGCCGAACTAGCGACATTTTGGACAGGCCTAAAAAAAAGCATTTTAGAACCATTTTCAAAAAAAAGCTCAGAATTCTTTTTTCATTTTTTGACACAAAAACAGTGACCCCGGTCATGCCGAACTATCGACATTCTGGACAGGCCTAAAAAAACATTTTAAAACCATTTTCACAAAAAATTGCAGATTTCTATTTTGTCCCTAAAAACGATGACTCCGATCATGCCGAAAAAGCGACATTCTTGACAGGCCTAAAAAAATTTTTTGAACCATTTTCACAAAAAATTGCAGATATTTTTTTCATTTTCGTGACACAAAAACAGTGACCCCGGTCATGCCGAACTATCGACATTCTGGACAGGCCTAAAAAAACATTTTAAAACCATTTTCACAAAAAATTGTAGATTTCTATTTTTGTCACCAAAAACGATGACTCCGATCATGCCGAACTAGCGACATTTTGGACAGGCCTAAAAAAAAAGCATTTTAGAACCATTTTCAAAAAAAAGCTCAGAATTCTTTTTTTCATTTTTTGACACAAAAACAGTGACCCCGGTCATGCCGAACTATCGACATTCTGGACAGGCCTAAAAAAAACATTTTAAAACCATTTTCACAAAAAATTGCAGATTTCTATTTTGTCCCTAAAAACGATGACTCCGATCATGCCGAAAAAACGACATTCTGGACAGGTCTAAAAAAATGTTTTAAAACCATTTTCACCAAAAATTGCTGATTTTTTTTTCTTCATTTTCGTGACACAAAAACAGTGACCCCGGTCATGCCGAACTAGCGACATTCTGGACAGGCCTAAAAAAAAATTTAAAAACCATTTTCACCAAAAATTGCTGATTTTTTTTTCTTCATTTTCGTGACACAAAAACAGTGACCCCGGTTATGCCGAACTAGGGAACATTCTGGACAGGCCTAAAAAAAAAGCATTTTAGAACCATTTTCAAAAAAAAAGCTCAGAATTCTTTTTTTCATTTTTTGACACAAAAACAGTGACCCCGGTCATGCAGAACTATCAACATACTGGACAGGCCTAAAAAAAACATTTTAAAACCATTTTCACAAAAAATTGCAGATTTCTATTTTGTCCCTAAAAACGATGACTCCGATCATGCCGAAAAAGCGACATTCTGGACAGGTCTAAAAAAATTTAAAACCATTTTCACCAAAAATTGCTGATTTTTTTTTCTTCATTTTCGTGACACAAAAACAGTGACCCCGGTCATGCCGAACTAGCGACATTCTGGACAGGCCTAAAAAAAAACATTTTAAAACCATTTTCACAAAAAATTGCAGATTTCTATTTTGTCCCTAAAAACGATGACTCCGATCATGACGAACTAGCGACATTTTGGACAGGCCTAAAAAAAAAGCATTTTAGAACCATATTCAAAAAAAAAGCTCAGAATTCTTTTTTTCATTTTTTGACACAAAAACAGTGACCCCGGTCATGCCGAACTATCGACATTCTGGACAGGCCTAAAAAAAACATTTTAAAACCATTTTCACAAAAAATTGCAGATTTCTATTTTGTCCCTAAAAACGGTGACTCCGATCATGCCGAAAAAGCGACATTCTGGACAGGCCTAAAAAAAACATTTTAAAACCATTTTCACAAAAAATTGTAGATTTCTATTTTTGTCACCAAAAACGATGACTCCGATCATGCCGAACTAGCGACATTTTGGACAGGCCTAAAAAAAAAGCATTTTAGAACCATATTCAAAAAAAAAGCTCAGAATTCTTTTTTTCATTTTTTGACACAAAAACAGTGACCCCGGTCATGCCGAACTATCGACATTCTGGACAGGCCTAAAAAAACATTTTAAAACCATTTTCACAAAAAATTGCAGATTTCTATTTTGTCCCTAAAAACGGTGACTCCGATCATGCCGAAAAAGCGACATTCTGGACAGGCCTAAAAAAAATTTTTAGAACCATTTTCACAAGAAATTGCTGATTTTTTTTTCTTCATTTTCGTGACACAAAAACAGTGACCCCACCCCGGTCATGCCGAACTAGCGACATTCTGGACAGGCCTAAAAAAACCATTTTAAAACCATTTTCACAAAAAATTGTAGATTTCTATTTTTGTCACCAAAAACGAATACTCCGATCATGCCGAACTAGCGACATTTTGGACAGGCCTAAAAAAAAAGCATTTTAGAACCATTTTCAAAAAAAAAAGCTCAGAATTCTTCTTTTCATTTTTTGACACAAAAACAGTGACCCCGGTCATGCCGAACTATCGACATTCTGGACAGGCCTAAAAAAAACATTTTAAAACCATTTTCACAAAAAATTGCAGATTTCCATTTAGTCCCTAAAAACGATGACTCCGATCATGCCGAAAAAGCGACATTCTGGACAGGTCTAAAAAAATGTTTTAAAACCATTTTCACCAAAAATTGCTGATTTTTTTTCTTCATTTTCGTGACACAAAATGCCGAACTAGCGACATTCTGGACAGTCCTAAAAAAACATTTTAAAACCATTTTCACAAAAATTTTAGATTTCTATTTTTGTCACCAAAAACGATGACTCCGATCATGCCGAACTAGTGACATTCTGGACAGGCCTAAAAAAATTTTTTAGAACCATTTTCACCAAAAATTGCAGATATTTTTTTTTCATTTTCGTGACACAAAAACAGTGACCCCTGTCATGCCGAACTATCGACATTCTGGACAGGCCTAAAAAAACATTTTAAAACCATTTTCACAAAAAATTGCAGATTTCTATTTTGTCCCTAAAAACGATGACTCCGATCATGCCGAAAAAGCGACATTCTGGACAGGCCTAAAAAAAAAATTAAAAACCATTTTCACCAAAAATGGATGATTTTTTTTTCTTCATTTTCGTGACACAAAAACAGTGACCCCGGTTATGCCGAACTAGCGACATTCTGGACAGGCCTAAAAAAAAAGCATTTTAGAACCATTTTCAAAAAAAAAGCTCAGAATTCTTTTTTTCATTTTTTGACACAAAATCAGTGACCCCGGTCATGCCGAACTATCGACATTATGGACAGGCCTAAAAAAAACATTTTATAACCATTTTCACAAAAAATTGCAGATTTCCATTTAGTCCCTAAAAACGATGACTCCGATCATGCCGAAAAAGCGACATTCTGGACAGGTCTAAAAAAATGTTTTAAAACCATTTTCACCAAAAATTGCTGATTTTTTTTCTTCATTTTCGTGACACAAAATGCCGAACTAGCGACATTCTGGACAGGCCTAAAAAAAACATTTTAAAACCATTTTCACAAAAAATTGTAGATTTCTATTTTTGTCACCAAAAACGATGACTCCGATCATGCCGAACTAGCGACATTCTGGACAGGCCTAAAAAAAAAATTAGAACTATTTTCACAAAAAATTGCAGATATTTTTTTTTCATTTTCGTGACACAAAAACAGTGACCCCGGTCATGCCTAACTATCGACATTCTGGACAGGCCTAAAAAACATTTTAAAACCATTTTCACAAAAAATTGCAGATTTCTATTTTGTCCCTAAAAACGATGACTCCGATCATGCCGAAAAAGCGACATTCTGGACAGGCCTAAAAAAAAATTGTAGAACCATTTTCACAAAAAATTGCAGATAATTTTTTTCTCATTTTCGTGACACAAAAACAGTGACCCCGGTCATGCCGAACTATCGACATTCTGGACAGGCCTAAAAAAAACATTTTAAAACCATTTTCACAAAAAATTGTAGATTTCTATTTTTGTCACCAAAAACGATGACTCCGATCATGCCGAACTAGCGACATTCTGGACAGGCCTAAAAAAAACATTTTAAAACCATTTTCACCAAAAATTGCAGATTTCTATTTTGTCCCTAAAAACGATGACTCCGATCATGCCGAAAAAGCGACATTCTGGACAGACCTAAAAAAAAATTAAAAAACCATTTTCACCAAAAATTGCTGATATTTTTTTTCTTCATTTTCGTGACACAAAAACAGTGACCCCGGTTATGCCGAACTAGCGACATTCTGGACAGGTCTAAAAAAATTTTTTAAAACCATTTTCACCAAATATAGCTGATTTCTTTTTCTTCATTTTCGTGACACAAAAACAGTGACCCCACCCCGGTCATGCCGAACTAGCGACATTCTGGACAGGCCTAAAAAAATTTTTTAGAACCATTTTCACCAAAAATTGCAGATATTTTTTTCATTTTCGTGACACAAAAACAGTGACCCCTGTCATGCCGAACTATCGACATTCTGGACAGGCCTAAAAAACATTTTAAAACCATTTTCACAAAAAATTGCAGATTTCTATTTTGTCCCTAAAAACGATGACTCCGATCATGCCGAAAAAGCGACATTCTGGACAGGCCTAAAAAAATATTTTAAAACCATTTTCACAAAAAATTGTAGATTTCTATTTTTGTCACCAAAAACGATGACTCCGATCATGCCGAACTAGCGACATTTTGGACAGGCCTAAAAAAAAAGCATTTTAGAACCATTTTCAAAAAAAAGCTCAGAATTCTTTTTTCATTTTTTGACACAAAAACAGTGACCCCGGTCATGCCGAACTATCGACATTCTGGACAGGCCTAAAAAAAACATTTTAAAACCATTTTCACAAAAATTGCAGATTTCTATTTTGTCCCTAAAAACGGTGACTCCGATCATGCCGAAAAAGCGACATTCTGGACAGGCCTAAAAAAATTTTTAGAACCATTTTCACAAGAAATTGCTGATTTTTTTTCTTCATTTTCGTGACACAAAAACAGTGACCCCACCCGGTCATGCCGAACTAGCGACATTCTGGACAGGCCTAAAAAACCATTTTAAAACCATTTTCACAAAAATTGTAGATTTCTATTTTTGTCACCAAAAACGAATACTCCGATCATGCCGAACTAGCGACATTTTGGACAGGCCTAAAAAAAAGCATTTTAGAACCATTTTCAAAAAAAAAGCTCAGAATTCTTCTTTTCATTTTTGACACAAAAACAGTGACCCCGGTCATGCCGAACTATCGACATTCTGGACAGGCCTAAAAAAAACATTTTAAAACCATTTTCACAAAAAATTGCAGATTTCCATTTAGTCCCTAAAAACGATGACTCCGATCATGCCGAAAAAGCGACATTCTGGACAGGTCTAAAAAAATGTTTTAAAACCATTTTCACCAAAAATTGCTGATTTTTTTTCTTCATTTTCGTGACACAAAATGCCGAACTAGCGACATTCTGGACAGTCCTAAAAAAAACATTTTAAAACCATTTTCACAAAAAATTTTAGATTTCTATTTTTGTCACCAAAAACGATGACTCCGATCATGCCGAACTAGTGACATTCTGGACAGGCCTAAAAAAATTTTTTAGAACCATTTTCACCAAAAATTGCAGATATTTTTTTTTCATTTTCGTGACACAAAAACAGTGACCCCTGTCATGCCGAACTATCGACATTCTGGACAGGCCTAAAAAACATTTTAAAACCATTTTCACAAAAAATTGCAGATTTCTATTTTGTCCCTAAAAACGATGACTCCGATCATGCCGAAAAAGCGACATTCTGGACAGGCCTAAAAAAAAAATTAAAAACCATTTTCACCAAAAATGGATGATTTTTTTTTCTTCATTTTCGTGACACAAAAACAGTGACCCCGGTTATGCCGAACTAGCGACATTCTGGACAGGCCTAAAAAAAAAGCATTTTAGAACCATTTTCAAAAAAAAAGCTCAGAATTCTTTTTTTCATTTTTTGACACAAAATCAGTGACCCCGGTCATGCCGAACTATCGACATTATGGACAGGCCTAAAAAAAACATTTTATAACCATTTTCACAAAAAATTGCAGATTTCCATTTAGTCCCTAAAAACGATGACTCCGATCATGCCGAAAAAGCGACATTCTGGACAGGTCTAAAAAAATGTTTTAAAACCATTTTCACCAAAAATTGCTGATTTTTTTTCTTCATTTTCGTGACACAAAATGCCGAACTAGCGACATTCTGGACAGGCCTAAAAAAAACATTTTAAAACCATTTTCACAAAAAATTGTAGATTTCTATTTTTGTCACCAAAAACGATGACTCCGATCATGCCGAACTAGCGACATTCTGGACAGGCCTAAAAAAAAATTAGAACTATTTTCACAAAAAATTGCAGATATTTTTTTCATTTTCGTGACACAAAAACAGTGACCCCGGTCATGCCTAACTATCGACATTCTGGACAGGCCTAAAAAACATTTTAAAACCATTTTCACAAAAAATTGCAGATTTCTATTTTGTCCCTAAAAACGATGACTCCGATCATGCCGAAAAAGCGACATTCTGGACAGGCCTAAAAAAAATTGTAGAACCATTTTCACAAAAATTGCAGATAATTTTTTCTCATTTTCGTGACACAAAAACAGTGACCCCGGTCATGCCGAACTATCGACATTCTGGACAGGCCTAAAAAAAACATTTTAAAACCATTTTCACAAAAAATTGTAGATTTCTATTTTTGTCACCAAAAACGATGACTCCGATCATGCCGAACTAGCGACATTCTGGACAGGCCTAAAAAAAACATTTTAAAACCATTTTCACCAAAAATTGCAGATTTCTATTTTGTCCCTAAAACGATGACTCCGATCATGCCGAAAAAGCGACATTCTGGACAGACCTAAAAAAAAATTTAAAAACCATTTTCACCAAAAATTGCTGATATTTTTTTTCTTCATTTTCGTGACACAAAAACAGTGACCCCGGTTATGCCGAACTAGCGACATTCTGGACAGGTCTAAAAAAAATTTTTAAAACCATTTTCACCAAATATAGCTGATTTCTTTTTCTTCATTTTCGTGACACAAAAACAGTGACCCCACCCCGGTCATGCCGAACTAGCGACATTCTGGACAGGCCTAAAAAAATTTTTTAGAACCATTTTCACCAAAAATTGCAGATATTTTTTTTTCATTTTCGTGACACAAAAACAGTGACCCCTGTCATGCCGAACTATCGACATTCTGGACAGGCCTAAAAAAACATTTTAAAACCATTTTCACAAAAAATTGCAGATTTCTATTTTGTCCCTAAAAACGATGACTCCGATCATGCCGAAAAAGCGACATTCTGGACAGGCCTAAAAAAAAAATTAAAAACCATTTTCACCAAAAATGGATGATTTTTTTTTCTTCATTTTCGTGACACAAAAACAGTGACCCCGGTTATGCCGAACTAGCGACATTCTGGACAGGCCTAAAAAAAAAGCATTTTAGAACCATTTTCAAAAAAAAGCTCAGAATTCTTTTTTCATTTTTTGACACAAAATCAGTGACCCCGGTCATGCCGAACTATCGACATTATGGACAGGCCTAAAAAAAACATTTTATAACCATTTTCACAAAAAATTGCAGATTTCCATTTAGTCCCTAAAAACGATGACTCCGATCATGCCGAAAAAGCGACATTCTGGACAGGTCTAAAAAAATGTTTTAAAACCATTTTCACCAAAAATTGCTGATTTTTTTCTTCATTTTCGTGACACAAAATGCCGAACTAGCGACATTCTGGACAGGCCTAAAAAAACATTTTAAAACCATTTTCACAAAAAATTGTAGATTTCTATTTTTGTCACCAAAAACGATGACTCCGATCATGCCGAACTAGCGACATTCTGGACAGGCCTAAAAAAAATTTAGAACTATTTTCACAAAAAATTGCAGATATTTTTTTCATTTTCGTGACACAAAAACAGTGACCCCGGTCATGCCTAACTATCGACATTCTGGACAGGCCTAAAAAACATTTTAAAACCATTTTCACAAAAAATTGCAGATTTCTATTTTGTCCCTAAAAACGATGACTCCGATCATGCCGAAAAAGCGACATTCTGGACAGGCCTAAAAAAAAATTGTAGAACCATTTTCACAAAAAATTGCAGATAATTTTTTTCTCATTTTCGTGACACAAAAACAGTGACCCCGGTCATGCCGAACTATCGACATTCTGGACAGGCCTAAAAAAAACATTTTAAAACCATTTTCACAAAAAATTGTAGATTTCTATTTTTGTCACCAAAAACGATGACTCCGATCATGCCGAACTAGCGACATTCTGGACAGGCCTAAAAAAAACATTTTAAAACCATTTTCACCAAAAATTGCAGATTTCTATTTTGTCCCTAAAAACGATGACTCCGATCATGCCGAAAAAGCGACATTCTGGACAGGCCTAAAAAAAAATTAAAAAACCATTTTCACCAAAAATTGCTGATATTTTTTTTCTTCATTTTCGTGACGCAAAAACAGTGACCCCGGTTATGCCGAACTAGCGACATTCTGGACAGGTCTAAAAAAAATTTTTAAAACCATTTTCACCAAATATAGCTGATTTCTTTTTCTTCATTTTCGTGACACAAAAACAGTGACCCCACCCCGGTCATGCCGAACTAGCGACATTCTGGACAGGCCTAAAAAAAACATTTTAAAACCATTTTCACAAAAAATTTTAGATTTCTATTTTTGTCACCAAAACGAATACTCCGATCATGCCGAACTAGCGACATTTTGGACAGGCCTAAAAAAAAGCATTTTAGAACCATTTTCAAAAAAAAAGCTCAGAATTCTTCTTTTCATTTTTTGACACAAAAACAGTGACCCCGGTCATGCCGAACTATCGACATTCTGGACAGGCCTAAAAAAACATTTTAAAACCATTTTCACAAAAAATTGCAGATTTCTAATTTGTCCCTATAAACGGTGACTCCGATCATGCCGAAAAAGCGACATTCTGGACAGGCCCCAAAAAAATTTTTAGAACCATTTTCACAAAAAATTGCAGATATTTTTTTTTCATTTTCGTGACACAAAAACAGTGACCCCGGTCATGCCGAACTATCGACATTCTGGACAGGCCTAAAAAAAACTTTTAAAACCATTTTCACAAAAAATTGCAGATTTCTATTTTGTCCCTAAAAACGATGACTCCGATCATGCCGAAAAAGCGACATTCTGGACAGGCCTAAAAAAAAATTAAAAAACCATTTTCACCAAAAATTGCTGATATTTTTTTTCTTCATTTTCGTGACACAAAAACAGTGACCCCGGTTATGCCGAACTAGCGACATTCTGGACAGGCCTAAAAAAAAGCATTTTAGAACCATTTTTTTTAAAAAAGCTCAGAATTCTTTTTTTCATTTTTTGACACAAAAACAGTGACCCCGGTCATGCCGAACTATCGACATTCTGGACAGGCCTAAAAAAAACATTTTAAAACCATTTTCACAAAAAATTGCAGATTTCTATTTTGTCCCTAAAAACGTTGACTCCGATCACGCCGAAAAAGCGACATTCTGGACAGGCCTAAAAAAATGTAACCACCATTTTCACCAAAAATGGCTGATTTTTTTTCTTCATTTTTGACACAAAAACAGTGACCCCGGTCATACCGAACTATCGACATTCTGGACAGGCCTAAAAAAACATTTTAAAACCATTTTCACAAAAAATTGCAAATTTCTATTTTGTCCCTAAAAACGATGACTCCGATCATGCCGAAAAAGCGACATTCTGGACAGGTCTAAAAAAATTTTTAAAACCATTTTCACCAAATATAGCTGATTTTTTTTTCTTCATTTTCGTGACACAAAAACAGTGACCCCACCCCGGTCATGCCGAACTAGCGACATTCTGGACAGGCCTAAAAAAAAATGTAACCACCATTTTCACCAAAAATGGCTGATTTTTTTTTCTTCATTTTTTGACACAAAAAAAGTGACCCCGGTCATACCGAACTATCGACATTCTGGACAGGCCTAAAAAAAACATTTTAAAACCATTTTCACAAAAAATTGCAAATTTCTATTTTGTCCCTAAAAACGATGACTCCGATCATGCCGAAAAAGCGACATTCTGGACAGGTCTAAAAAAAATTTTAAAAACCATTTTCACCAAATATAGCTGATTTTTTTTTCTTCATTTTCGTGACACAAAAACAGTGACCCCACCCCGGTCATGCCGAACTAGCGACATTCTGGACAGGCCTAAAAAAAAATTAAAAAACCATTTTCACCAAAAATTGATGATATTTTTTTTCTTCATTTTCGTGACACAAAAACAGTGACCCCGGTTATGCCGAACTAGCGACATTCTGGACAGGCCTAAAAAAAAAGCATTTTAGAACCATTTTTTAAAAAAAAGCTCAGAATTCTTTTTTTCATTTTTTGACACAAAAACAGTGACCCCGGTCATGCCGAACTATCGACATTCTGGACAAGCCTAAAAAAAACATTTTAAAACCATTTTCACAAAAAATTGCAGATTTCTATTTTGTCCCTAAAAACGTTGACTCCGATCACGCCGAAAAAGCGACATTCTGGACAGGCCTAAAAAAAAATGTAACCACCATTTTCACCAAAAATGGCTGATTTTTTTTTCTTCATTTTTTGACACAAAAACAGTGACCCCGGTCATACCGAACTATCGACATTCTGGACAGGCCTAAAAAAACATTTTAACCTGTTAGGGCTAGGGGGCAGCATTGACACGGCTGGATAAAAAACATACCCGATTTAATCTGGTTACCACTCCTACTCAGTAACTAGAATATGCATATACTTATTACATATGGATAGAAAACACCCTAAATGTTCTAAAACTGTTTGAATGGTGTCTGTGAGTATAACAGAACTCAAATGGCAGGTCAAAACCTGAGAGATTCCTTTACAGGAAGTGGCCTGTCTGACCATTTCTGGAACTTCTTTGCCATCTCTATCATTTACTAAGGATCTCTGCTCTAACGTGACACTTCCCACGTCGTCCATAGGCTCTCAGAGCCCGGGAAAAAAGAGAATGTCGTCATTCCAGCCCCAGGCTGAAACACATTATCGCCTTTCTCAAGTGGCCCATCAAGAGACACTAGCTTATGCGCGTGACCCCGACCGCCCCCGCCTTTGGGATTTTTTTCCTCTGTTTGCCGAAAAGGAGATTCCCTGTCGGAATTTTATCGCTTTTCTACGAGAAAAATGACGTAAAAATTGATTTTAAACAGCGGTTGACATGCTTCGACGTACGGCAATTGAATACTTTGAATTTTATTGTCAGGAATTGCGCCAAGCGCGCGACACTTCTTTACTATTTCGGATAGTGTCTGGAACGCATACGAACAAAACGCCGCTATTCGGATATAACGATGGATTATTTTGGACCAAACCAACATTTGTTATTGAAGTAGACGTC
Organism: Salmo salar; assembly: GCF_905237065.1. Classification (NCBI taxonomy): domain Eukaryota; kingdom Metazoa; phylum Chordata; class Actinopteri; order Salmoniformes; family Salmonidae; genus Salmo; species Salmo salar. The sequence continues at coordinate 27,744 of NW_025547275.1, forward strand.
CTGGGTGTGCATTCTGACGAAGACAACAAAAGGTAATGACATTTTTATAATAGTAAATATGATTATGGTGAGTGCTAAACTTGCCGGGTGTCTAAATAGCGAGCCCGTGATGCCTGGGCTATGTACTTAGAATATTGCAAAATGTGCTTTCACCAAAAAGCTATTTTAAAATCGGACATATCGAGTGCATAGAGGAGGTCTGTATCTATAATTCTTAAAATAATTGTTATGCTTTTTGTGAACGTTTATCGTGAGTAATTTAGTAAAATGTTAGCGAATTCCCCGTAAGTTTGCTAGTTCTGAACGTCACATGCTAATGTAAAAAGCTGGTTTTTGATATAAATATGAACTTGATTGAACAAAACATGCATGTATTGTATAACATAATGTCCTAGGGTTGTCATCTGATGAAGATCATCAAAGGTGAGTGCTGCATTTAGCTGTCTTCTGGGTTTTGGTGACATTATATGCTGGCTTGAAAAATGGGTGTCTGATTATTTCTGGCTTGGTACTCTGCTGACATAATCTAATGTTTTGCTTTCGTTGTAAAGCCTTTTTGAAATCGGACAGTGTGGTTAGATTAACGAGAGTCTTATCTTTAAATGGCTGTAAAATAGTCATATGTTTGAGAAATTGAAGTAATATGATTTTGAAGATTTTGAAAATCGCGCCACAGGATGGCAGTGGCTGTTACGTAGGTGGGACGAATTCGTCCCGCCGGTCCCATAGAGGTTAAAACCATTTTCACAAAAAATTGCTAATTTCTATTTTGTCCCTAAAAACGATGACTCCGATCATGCCGAAAAAGCGACATTCTGGACAGGTCTAAAAAATTTTTAAAAACCATTTTCACCAAATATAGCTGATTTTTTTTTCTTCATTTTCGTGACACAAAAACAGTGACCCCACCCCGGTCATGCCGAACTAGCGACATTCTGGACAGGCCTAAAAAAACATTTTAAAACCATTTTCACAAAAAATTTTAGATTTCTATTTTTGTCACCAAAAACGAATACTCCGATCATGCCGAACTAGCGACATTTTGGACAGGCCTAAAAAAAAGCATTTTAGAACCATTTTCAACAAAAAAAGCTCAGAATTCTTCTTTTCATTTTTTGACACAAAAACAGTGACCCCGGTCATGCCGAACTATCGACATTCTGGACAGGCCTAAAAAAACATTTTAAAACCATTTTCACAAAAAATTGCAGATTTCTAATTTGTCCCTATAAACGGTGACTCCGATCATGCCGAAAAAGCGACATTCTGGACAGGCCCAAAAAAATTTTTAGAACCATTTTCACAAAAATTGCAGATATTTTTTTTCATTTTCGTGACACAAAAACAGTGACCCCGGTCATGCCGAACTATCGACATTATGGACAGGCCTAAAAAAACATTTTAAAACCATTTTCACAAAAATTGCAGATTTCTATTTTGTCCCTAAAAACGATGACTCCGATCATGCCGAAAAAGCGACATTCTGGACAGGCCTAAAAAAAACATTTTAAAACCATTTTCACAAAAAATTGCAGATTTCTATTTTGTCCCTAAAAACGATGACTCCGATCATGCCGAAAAAGCGACATTCTGGACAGGCCTAAAAAAATTTTTTGAACCATTTTCACAAAAATTGCAGATATTTTTTCTCATTTTCGTGACACAAAAACAGTGACCCCGGTCATGCCGAACTATCGACATTCTGGACAGGCCTAAAAAAAACATTTTAAAACCATTTTCACAAAAAATTGTAGATTTCTATTTTTGTCACCAAAAACGAATACTCCGATCATGCCGAACTAGCGACATTTTGGACAGGCCTAAAAAAAAATCATTTTAGAACCATTTTCCCAAAAAAAAGCTCAGAATTCTTCTTTTCATTTTTTGACACAAAAACAGTGACCCCGGTCATGCCGAACTATCGACATTCTGGACAGGCCTAAAAAAAACATTTTAAAACCATTTTCACAAAAAATTGCAGATTTCTATTTTGTCCCTAAAAATGGTGACTCCGATCATGCCGAAAAAGCGACATTCTGGACAGGCCCCAAAAAATTTTTTAGAACCATTTTCACAAAAAATTGCAGATATTTTTTTTTCATTTTCGTGACACAAAAACAGTGACCCCGGTCATGCCGAACTATCGACATTATGGACAGGCCTAAAAAAAACATTTTAAAACCATTTTCACAAAAAATTGCAGATTTCTATTTTGTCCCTAAAAACGATGACTCCGATCATGCCGAAAAAGCGACATTCTGGACAGGCCTAAAAAAAAACATTTTAAAACCATTTTCACAAAAAATTGCAGATTTCTATTTTGTCCCTAAAAACGATGACTCCGATCATGCCGAAAAGCGACATTCTGGACAGGCTTTAAAAAAAATGTTGAACCATTTTCACAAAAAATTGCAGATATTTTTTTCTCATTTTCGTGACACAAAAACAGTGACCCCGGTCATGCCGAACTATCGACATTCTGGACAGGCCTAAAAAAAAACATTTTAAAACCATTTTCACAAAAAATTGCAGATTTCCATTTTGTCCCTAAAAACGATGACTCCGATCATGCCGAAAAGCGACATTCTGGACAGGTCTAAAAAAATGTTTTAAAACCATTTTCACCAAAAATTGCTGATTTTTTTCTTCATTTTCGTGACACAAAATGCCGAACTAGCGACATTCTGGACAGGCCTAAAAAAAACATTTTAAAACCATTTTCACAAAAAATTGTAGATTTCTATTTTTGTCACCAAAAACGATGACTCCGATCATGCCGAACTAGCGACATTTTGGACAGGCCTAAAAAAAAGCATTTTAGAACCATTTTCCAAAAAAAAGCTCAGAATGCTTTTTTTCATTTTTTGACACAAAAACAGTGACCCCGGTCATGCCGAACTATCGACATTCTGGACAGGCCTAAAAAAAACATTTTAAAACCATTTTCACAAAAAATTGCAGATTTCTATTTTGTCCCTAAAAACGATGACTCCGATCATGCCGAAAAAGCGACATTCTGGACAGGCCTAAAAAAATTTTTAGAACCATTTTCACCAAAAATTGCAGATATTTTTTTCATTTTCGTGACACAAAAACAGTGACCCCTGTCATGCCGAACTATCGACATTCTGGACAGGCCTAAAAAACATTTTAAAACCATTTTCACAAAAATTGCAGATTTCTATTTTGTCCCTAAAAACGATGACTCCGATCATGCCGAAAAAGCGACATTCTGGACAGGCCTAAAAAAATTTTTAAAAAACATTTTCACCAAAAATTGATGATTTTTTTTTCTTCATTTTCGTGACACAAAAACAGTGACCCCGGTTATGCCTAACTAGCGACATTCTGGACAGGCCTAAAAAAAAGCATTTTAGAACCATTTTCAAAAAAAAAGCTCAGAATTCTTTTTTTCATTTTTTGACACAAAATCAGTGACCCCGGTCATGCCGAACTATCGACATTATGGACAGGCCTAAAAAAAACATTTTAAAACCATTTTCACAAAAAATTGCAGATTTCCATTTAGTCCCTAAAAACGATGACTCCGATCATGCCGAAAAAGCGACATTCTGGACAGGTCTAAAAAATGTTTTAAAACCATTTTCACCAAAAATTGCTGATTTTTTTCTTCATTTTCGTGACACAAAATGCCGAACTAGCGACATTCTGGACAGGCCTAAAAAAACATTTTAAAACCATTTTCACAAAAAATTGTAGATTTCTATTTTTGTCACCAAAAACGATGACTCCGATCATGCCGAACTAGCGACATTTTGGACAGGCCTAAAAAAATGCATTTTAGAACCATTTTCAAAAAAAAAGCTCAGAATTCTTTTTTTCATTTTTTGACACAAAAACAGTGACCCCGGTCATACCGAACTATCGACATTCTGGACAGGCCTAAAAAAACATTTTAAAACCATTTTCACAAAAAATTGCAGATTTCTATTTTGTCCCTAAAAACGATGACTCCGATCATGCCGAAAAAGCGACATTCTGGACAGGCCTAAAAAAAATTTAGAACCATTTTCACAAAAATTGCAGATATTTTTTCTCATTTTCGTGACACAAAAACAGTGACCCCGGTCATGCCTAACTATCGACATTCTGGACAGGCCTAAAAAACATTTTAAAACCATTTTCACAAAAAATTGCAGATTTCTATTTTGTCCCTAAAAACGGTGACTCCGATCATGCCGAAAAAGCGACATTCTGGACAGGCCCCCAAAAAAATTTTAGAACCATTTTCACCAAAAATTGCAGATATTTTTTTTTCATTTTCGTGACACAAAAACAGTGACCCCGGTCATGCCGAACTATCGACATTATGGACAGGCCTAAAAAAAACATTTTAAAACCATTTTCACAAAAAATTGCAGATTTCCATTTAGTCCCTAAAAACGATGACTCCGATCATGCCGAAAAAGCGACATTCTGGACAGGTCTAAAAAAATGTTTTAAAACCATTTTCACCAAAAATTGCTGATTTTTTTTCTTCATTTTCGTGACACAAAATGCCGAACTAGCGACATTCTGGACAGGCCTAAAAAAAAACATTTTAAAACCATTTTCACAAAAAATTGTAGATTTCTATTTTTGTCACCAAAAACGATGACTCCGATCATGCCGAACTAGCGACATTTTGGACAGGCCTAAAAAAAAAGCATTTTAGAACCATTTTTAAAAAAAAAGCTCAGAATGCTTTTTTTCATTTTTTGACACAAAAACAGTGACCCCGGTCATGCCGAACTATCGACATTCTGGACAGGCCTAAAAACACATTTTAAAACCATTTTCACAAAAAATTGCAGATTTCTATTTTGTCCCTAAAAACGATGACTCCGATCATGCCGAAAAAGCGACATTCTGGACAGGCCTAAAAAAATTTTAAGAACCATTTTCACCAAAAATTGCAGATATTTTTTTTCATTTTCGTGACACAAAAACAGTGACCCCTGTCATGCCGAACTATCGACATTCTGGACAGGCCTAAAAAACATTTTAAAACCATTTTCACAAAAATTGCAGATTTCTATTTTGTCCCTAAAAACGATGACTCCGATCATGCCGAAAAAGCGACATTCTGGACAGGCCTAAAAAAAAATTTAAAAACCATTTTCACCAAAAATTGATGATTTTTTTTTCTTCATTTTCGTGACACAAAAACAGTGACCCGGTTATGCCGAACTAGCGACATTCTGGACAGGCCTAAAAAAAAAGCATTTTAGAACCATTTTAAAAAAAAAAGCTCAGAATACTTTTTTTCATTTTTTGACACAAAATCAGTGACCCCGGTCATGCCGAACTATCGACATTATGGACAGGCCTAAAAAAAACATTTTAAAACCATTTTCACAAAAAATTGCAGATTTCCATTTAGTCCCTAAAAACGATGACTCCGATCATGCCGAAAAAGCGACATTCTGGACAGGTCTAAAAAAATGTTTTAAAACCATTTTCACCAAAAATTGCTGATTTTTTTTCTTCATTTTCGTGACACAAAATGCCGAACTAGCGACATTCTGGACAGGCCTAAAAAAACATTTTAAAACCATTTTCACAAAAATTGTAGATTTCTATTTTTGTCACCAAAAACGATGACTCCGATCATGCCGAACTAGCGACATTTTGGACAGGCCTAAAAAAAATGCATTTTAGAACCATTTTCAAAAAAAAAGCTCAGAATTCTTTTTTTCATTTTTTGACACAAAAACAGTGACCCCGGTCATGCCGAACTATCGACATTCTGGACAGGCCTAAAAAAACATTTTAAAACCATTTTCACAAAAAATTGAAGATTTCTATATTGTCCCTAAAAACGATGACTCCGATCATGCCGAAAAAGCGACATTCTGAACAGGCCTAAACCTTTTTTTTTAAACCATTTTCACAAAAAATTGCAGATATTTTTTTTTCATTTTCGTGACACAAAAACAGTGACCCTGGTCATGCCGAACTAGCGACATTCTGGACAGGCCTAAAAAAACATGTTAAAACCATTTTCACAAAAAATTGCAGATTTCTATTTTGTCCCTAAAAACAATGACTCCGATCATGCCGAAAAAGCGACATTCTGGACAGGCCTAAAAAAAACATTTAAAAACCATTTTCACCAAAAATTGCAGATATTTTTTTTTCATTTTCGTGACACAAAAACAGTGACCCCGGTCATGCCGAACTATCGACATTCTGGACAGGCCTAAAAAAAACATTTTAAAACCATTTTCACAAAAAATTGTAGATTTCTATTTTTGTCACCAAAAACGATGACTCCGATCATGCCGAAGTAGCGACATTTTGGACAGGCCTAAAAAAAAGCATTTTAGAACCATTTTCAAAAAAAAAGCTCAGAATGCTTTTTTTCATTTTTTGACACAAAAACAGTGACCCCGGTCATGCCGAACTATCGACATTTTGGACAGGCCTAAAAAACACATTTTAAAACCATTTTCACCAAAAATTGCAGATTTCTATTTTGTCCCTAAAAACGATGACTCCGATCATGCCGAGAAAGCGACATTCTTGACAGGCCTAAAAAAAAATTTTAGAACCATTTTCACAAAAAATTGCAGATATTTTTTTTTCATTTTCGTGACACAAAAACAGTGACCCCGGTTATGCCGAACTAGCGACATTTTGGACAGGCCTAAAAAAAAGCATTTTAGAACCATTTTCAAAAAAATTGCAGATATTTTTTTTTTCATTTTTTGACACAAAAACAGTGACCCCGGTCATGCCGAACTATCGACATTCTGGACAGGCCTAAAAAAACATTTTAAAACCATTTTCACAAAAATTGTAGATTTCTATTTTGTCACCAAAAACGATGACTCCGATCATGCCGAAATAGCGACATTCTGGACAGGCCTAAAAAAAAGCATTTTAAAACCATTTTCAAAAAAAGCTCAGAATTCTTTTTTCATTTTTTGACACTAAAAACAGTGACCCGGTCATGCCGAACATCGACATTATGGACAGGCCTAAAAAAAAATTTTAGAACCATTTTCACAAAAAATTGCAGAATTTTTCTATTTTGTCCCTAAAAACGATGACTCCGATCATGCCGAAATAGCGACATTCTGGACAGGCCTAAAAAAACATTTTAAAACCATTTTCACAAAAATTGCAGATTTCTATTTTGTCCCTAAAAACGATGACTCCGATCATGCCGAAAAGCGACATTCTGGACAGGCCTAAAAAAAATGTTAAACCATTTTCACCAAAAATTGCAGATATTTTTTCTCATTTTCGTGACACAAAAACAGTGACCCCGGTCATGCCGAACTATCGACATTCTGGACAGGCCTAAAAAAACATTTTAAAACCATTTTCACAAAAATTGCAGATTTCCATTTTGTCCCTAAAAACGATGACTCCGATCATGCCGAAAAAGCGACATTCTGGACAGGCCTAAAAAAATGTTTTAGAACCATTTTCACCAAAAATTGCTGATTTTTTTCTTCATTTTCGTGACACAAACATGCCGAACTAGCGACATTCTGGACAGGCCTAAAAAAACATTTTAAAACCATTTTCACAAAAAATTGTAGATTTCTATTTTTGTCACCAAAAACGATGACTCCGATCATGCCGAAGTAGCGACATTTTGGACAGGCCTAAAAAAAAGAATTTTAGAACCATTTTCAAAAAAAAGCTCAGAATGCTTTTTTTTCATTTTTTGACACAAAAACAGTGACCCCGGTCATGCCGAACTATCGACATTTTGGACAGGCCTAAAAAACACATTTTAAAACCATTTTCACCAAAAATTGCAGATTTCTATTTTGTCCCTAAAAACGATGACTCCGATCATGCCGAGAAAGCGACATTCTTGACAGGCCTAAAAAATTTTTAGAACCATTTTCACAAAAAATTGCAGATATTTTTTTTTCATTTTCGTGACACAAAAACAGTGACCCCGGTTATGCCGAACTAGCGACATTCTGGACAGGCCTAAAAAAAAAGCATTTTAGAACCATTTTCAAAAAAATTGCAGATATTTTTTCTTCATTTTCTTGACACAAAAACAGTGACCCCAGTCATGCCGAACTATCGACATTCTGGACAGGCCTAAAAAAAACATTTTAAAACCATTTTCACAAAAAATTGTAGATTTCTATTTTTGTCACCAAAAACGATGACTCCGATCATGCCGAACTAGCGACATTTTGGACAGGCCTAAAAAAAAAGCATTTTAGAACCATTTTCAAAAAAAAGCTCAGAATTATTTTTTTCATTTTTTGACACAAAAACAGTGACCCGGTCATGCCGAACTATCGACATTATGGACAGGCCTAAAAAAACATTTTAAAACCATTTTCACAAAAAATTGCAGATTTCTATTTTGTCCCTAAAAACGATGACTCCGATCATGCCGAAAAGCGACATTCTGGACAGGCCTAAAAAAAACATTTTAAAACCATTTTCACAAAAAATTGCAGATTTCTATTTTGTCCCTAAAAACGATGACTCCGATCATGCCGAAAAGCGACATTCTGGACAGGCCTAAAAAAAAAATGTTGAACCATTTTCACAAAAAATTGCAGATATTTTTTTCTCATTTTCGTGACACAAAAACAGTGACCCCGGTCATGCCGAACTATCGACATTCTGGACAGGCCTAAAAAAAACATTTTAAAACCATTTTCACAAAAAATTGCAGATTTCCATTTTGTCCCTAAAAACGATGACTCCGATCATGCCGAAAAAGCGACATTCTGGACAGGTCTAAAAAAATGTTTTAAAACCATTTTCACCAAAAATTGCTGATTTTTTTCTTCATTTTCGTGACACAAAATGCCGAACTAGCGACATTCTGGACAGGCCTAAAAAAACATTTTAAAACCATTTTCACAAAAATTGTAGATTTCTATTTTTGTCACCAAAAACGATGACTCCGATCATGCCGAACTAGCGACATTTTGGACAGGCCTAAAAAAAAGCATTTTAGAACCATTTTCAAAAAAAAAGCTCAGAATGCTTTTTTTCATTTTTTGACACAAAAACAGTGACCCCGGTCATGCCGAACTATCGACATTCTGGACAGGCCTAAAAAACACATTTTAAAACCATTTTCACAAAAAATTGCAGATTTCTATTTTGTCCCTAAAAACGATGACTCCGATCATGCCGAAAAAGCGACATTCTGGACAGGCCTAAAAAAAATTTTTAGAACCATTTTCACCAAAAATTGCAGATATTTTTTTTTCATTTTCGTGACACAAAAACAGTGACCCCTGTCATGCCGAACTATCGACATTCTGGACAGGCCTAAAAAAACATTTTAAAACCATTTTCACAAAAAATTGCAGATTTCTATTTTGTCCCTAAAAACGATGACTCCGATCATGCCGAAAAAGCGACATTCTGGACAGGCCTAAAAAAAATTTTAAAAACCATTTTCACCAAAAATTGATGATTTTTTTTTCTTCATTTTCGTGACACAAAAACAGTGACTCCGATCATGCCGAAGTAGCGACATTTTGGACAGGCCTAAAAAAAAGCATTTTAGAACCATTTTCAAAAAAAAAGCTCAGAATGCTTTTTTTCATTTTTTGACACAAAAACAGTGACCCCGGTCATGCCGAACTATCGACATTTTGGACAGGCCTAAAAAACACATTTTAAAACCATTTTCACCAAAAATTGCAGATTTCTATTTTGTCCCTAAAAACGATGACTCCGATCATGCCGAGAAAGCGACATTCTTGACAGGCCTAAAAAAAATTTTTAGAACCATTTTCACAAAAAATTGCAGATATTTTTTTTTCATTTTCGTGACACAAAAACAGTGACCCCGGTTATGCCGAACTAGCGACATTCTGGACAGGCCTAAAAAAAAAGCATTTTAGAACCATTTTCAAAAAAAATTGCAGATATTTTTTTCTTCATTTTCTTGACACAAAAACAGTGACCCCAGTCATGCCGAACTATCGACATTCTGGACAGGCCTAAAAAAAACATTTTAAAACCATTTTCACAAAAAATTGTAGATTTCTATTTTTGTCACCAAAAACGATGACTCCGATCATGCCGAACTAGCGACATTTTGGACAGGCCTAAAAAAAAAGCATTTTAGAACCATTTTCAAAAAAAAAGCTCAGAATTCTTTTTTTCATTTTTTGACACAAAAACAGTGACCCCGGTCATGCCGAACTATCGACATTATGGACAGGCCTAAAAAAAACATTTTAAAACCATTTTCACAAAAATTGCAGATTTCTATTTTGTCCCTAAAAACGATGACTCCGATCATGCCGAAAAAGCGACATTCTGGACAGGCCTAAAAAAAACATTTTAAAACCATTTTCACAAAAATTGCAGATTTCTATTTTGTCCCTAAAAACGATGACTCCGATCATGCCGAAGCGACATTCTGGACAGGCCTAAAAAAAAATGTTGAACCATTTTCACAAAAAATTGCAGATATTTTTTCTCATTTTCGTGACACAAAAACAGTGACCCCGGTCATGCCGAACTATCGACATTCTGGACAGGCCTAAAAAAAACATTTTAAAACCATTTTCACAAAAAATTGCAGATTTCCATTTTGTCCCTAAAAACGATGACTCCGATGATGCCGAAAAAGCGACATTCTGGACAGGTCTAAAAAATGTTTTAAAACCATTTTCACCAAAAATTGCTGATTTTTTTCTTCATTTTCGTGACACAAAATGCCGAACTAGCGACATTCTGGACAGGCCTAAAAAAACATTTTAAAACCATTTTCACAAAAATTGTAGATTTCTATTTTTGTCACCAAAAACGATGACTCCGATCATGCCGAACTAGCGACATTTTGGACAGGCCTAAAAAAAAGCATTTTAGAACCATTTTCAAAAAAAAGCTCAGAATGCTTTTTTTCATTTTTTGACACAAAAACAGTGACCCCGGTCATGCCGAACTATCGACATTCTGGACAGGCCTAAAAAACACATTTTAAAACCATTTTCACAAAAAATTGCAGATTTCTATTTTGTCCCTAAAAACGATGACTCCGATCATGCCGAAAAAGCGACATTCTGGACAGGCCTAAAAAAATTTTTAGAACCATTTTCACCAAAAATTGCAGATATTTTTTTTTCATTTTCGTGACACAAAAACAGTGACCCCTGTCATGCCGAACTATCGACATTCTGGACAGGCCTAAAAAAACATTTTAAAACCATTTTCACAAAAAATTGCAGATTTCTATTTTGTCCCTAAAAACGATGACTCCGATCATGCCGAAAAAGCGACATTCTGGACAGGCCTAAAAAAAATTTTAAAAACCATTTTCACCAAAAATTGATGATTTTTTTTTCTTCATTTTCGTGACACAAAAACAGTGACTCCGATCATGCCGAAGTAGCGACATTTTGGACAGGCCTAAAAAAAAGCATTTTAGAACCATTTTCAAAAAAAAAGCTCAGAATGCTTTTTTTCATTTTTTGACACAAAAACAGTGACCCCGGTCATGCCGAACTATCGACATTATGGACAGGCCTAAAAAAAACATTTTAAAACCATTTTCACAAAAAATTGCAGATTTCTATTTTGTCCCTAAAAACGATGACTCCGATCATGCCGAAAAAGCGACATTCTGGACAGGCCTAAAAAAAACATTTTAAAACCATTTTCACAAAAATTGCAGATTTCTATTTTGTCCCTAAAAACGATGACTCCGATCATGCCGAAAGCGACATTCTGGACAGGCCTAAAAAAAAATGTTGAACCATTTTCACAAAAAATTGCAGATATTTTTTCTCATTTTCGTGACACAAAAACAGTGACCCCGGTCATGCCGAACTATCGACATTCTGGACAGGCCTAAAAAAAACATTTTAAAACCATTTTCACAAAAATTGCAGATTTCCATTTTGTCCCTAAAAACGATGACTCCGATCATGCCGAAAAAGCGACATTCTGGACAGGTCTAAAAAATGTTTTAAAACCATTTTCACCAAAAATTGCTGATTTTTTTTCTTCATTTTCGTGACACAAAATGCCGAACTAGCGACATTCTGGACAGGCCTAAAAAAAACATTTTAAAACCATTTTCACAAAAAATTGTAGATTTCTATTTTTGTCACCAAAAACGATGACTCCGATCATGCCGAACTAGCGACATTTTGGACAGGCCTAAAAAAAAAGCATTTTAGAACCATTTTCAAAAAAAAGCTCAGAATGCTTTTTTTCATTTTTTGACACAAAAACAGTGACCCCGGTCATGCCGAACTATCGACATTCTGGACAGGCCTAAAAAACACATTTTAAAACCATTTTCACAAAAAATTGCAGATTTCTATTTTGTCCCTAAAAACGATGACTCCGATCATGCCGAAAAAGCGACATTCTGGACAGGCCTAAAAAAATTTTTAGAACCATTTTCACCAAAAATTGCAGATATTTTTTTTTCATTTTCGTGACACAAAAACAGTGACCCCTGTCATGCCGAACTATCGACATTCTGGACAGGCCTAAAAAAACATTTTAAAACCATTTTCACAAAAAATTGCAGATTTCTATTTTGTCCCTAAAAACGATGACTCCGATCATGCCGAAAAAGCGACATTCTGGACAGGCCTAAAAAAAATTTTAAAAACCATTTTCACCAAAAATTGATGATTTTTTTTTCTTCATTTTCGTGACACAAAAACAGTGACTCCGATCATGCCGAAGTAGCGACATTTTGGACAGGCCTAAAAAAAAGCATTTTAGAACCATTTTCAAAAAAAAAGCTCAGAATGCTTTTTTTCATTTTTTGACACAAAAACAGTGACCCCGGTCATGCCGAACTATCGACATTTTGGACAGGCCTAAAAAACACATTTTAAAACCATTTTCACCAAAAATTGCAGATTTCTATTTTGTCCCTAAAAACGATGACTCCGATCATGCCGAGAAAGCGACATTCTTGACAGGCCTAAAAAAAATTTTTAGAACCATTTTCACAAAAAATTGCAGATATTTTTTTTTCATTTTCGTGACACAAAAACAGTGACCCCGGTTATGCCGAACTAGCGACATTCTGGACAGGCCTAAAAAAAAAGCATTTTAGAACCATTTTCAAAAAAAATTGCAGATATTTTTTTCTTCATTTTCTTGACACAAAAACAGTGACCCCAGTCATGCCGAACTATCGACATTCTGGACAGGCCTAAAAAAAACATTTTAAAACCATTTTCACAAAAAATTGTAGATTTCTATTTTTGTCACCAAAAACGATGACTCCGATCATGCCGAACTAGCGACATTTTGGACAGGCCTAAAAAAAAGCATTTTAGAACCATTTTCAAAAAAAAAGCTCAGAATTCTTTTTTTCATTTTTTGACACAAAAACAGTGACCCCGGTCATGCCGAACTATCGACATTATGGACAGGCCTAAAAAAAACATTTTAAAACCATTTTCACAAAAAATTGCAGATTTCTATTTTGTCCCTAAAAACGATGACTCCGATCATGCCGAAAAAGCGACATTCTGGACAGGCCTAAAAAAAACATTTTAAAACCATTTTCACAAAAAATTGCAGATTTCTATTTTGTCCCTAAAAACGATGACTCCGATCATGCCGAAAGCGACATTCTGGACAGGCCTAAAAAAAATGTTGAACCATTTTCACAAAAATTGCAGATATTTTTTTCTCATTTTCGTGACACAAAAACAGTGACCCCGGTCATGCCGAACTATCGACATTCTGGACAGGCCTAAAAAAAACATTTTAAAACCATTTTCACAAAAAATTGCAGATTTCTATTTTGTCCCTAAAAACGATGACTCCGATCATGCCGAAAAAGCGACATTCTGGACAGGTCTAAAAAATGTTTTAAAACCATTTTCACCAAAAATTGCTGATTTTTTTCTTCATTTTCGTGACACAAAATGCCGAACTAGCGACATTCTGGACAGGCCTAAAAAAACATTTTAAAACCATTTTCACAAAAAATTGTAGATTTCTATTTTTGTCACCAAAAACGATGACTCCGATCATGCCGAACTAGCGACATTTTGGACAGGCCTAAAAAAAAAGCATTTTAGAACCATTTTCAAAAAAAAGCTCAGAATGCTTTTTTTCATTTTTTGACACAAAAACAGTGACCCCGGTCATGCCGAACTATCGACATTCTGGACAGGCCTAAAAAACACATTTTAAAACCATTTTCACAAAAATTGCAGATTTCTATTTTGTCCCTAAAAACGATGACTCCGATCATGCCGAAAAAGCGACATTCTGGACAGGCCTAAAAAAATTTTAAGAACCATTTTCACCAAAAATTGCAGATATTTTTTTTCATTTTCGTGACACAAAAACAGTGACCCCTGTCATGCCGAACTATCGACATTCTGGACAGGCCTAAAAAACATTTTAAAACCATTTTCACAAAAATTGCAGATTTCTATTTTGTCCCTAAAAACGATGACTCCGATCATGCCGAAAAGCGACATTCTGGACAGGCCTAAAAAAATTTTAAAAACCATTTTCACCAAAAATTGATGATTTTTTTTCTTCATTTTCGTGACACAAAAACAGTGACTCCGATCATGCCGAAGTAGCGACATTTTGGACAGGCCTAAAAAAAGCATTTTAGAACCATTTTCAAAAAAAAGCTCAGAATGCTTTTTTTCATTTTTTGACACAAAAACAGTGACCCCGGTCATGCCGAACTATCGACATTTGGACAGGCCTAAAAAACACATTTTAAAACCATTTTCACCAAAAATTGCAGATTTCTATTTTGTCCCTAAAAACGATGACTCCGATCATGCCGAGAAAGCGACATTCTTGACAGGCCTAAAAAAATTTTTAGAACCATTTTCACAAAAATTGCAGATATTTTTTTTCATTTTCGTGACACAAAAACAGTGACCCCGGTTATGCCGAACTAGCGACATTCTGGACAGGCCTAAAAAAAAGCATTTTAGAACCATTTTCAAAAAAAATTGCAGATATTTTTTTCTTCATTTTCTTGACACAAAAACAGTGACCCCAGTCATGCCGAACTATCGACATTCTGGACAGGCCTAAAAAAACATTTTAAAACCATTTTCACAAAAATTGTAGATTTCTATTTTTGTCACCAAAAACGATGACTCCGATCATGCCGAACTAGCGACATTTTGGACAGGCCTAAAAAAAAGCATTTTAGAACCATTTTCAAAAAAAAGCTCAGAATTCTTTTTTCATTTTTTGACACAAAAACAGTGACCCCGGTCATGCCGAACTATCGACATTATGGACAGGCCTAAAAAAACATTTTAAAACCATTTTCACAAAAATTGCAGATTTCTATTTTGTCCCTAAAAACGATGACTCCGATCATGCCGAAAAAGCGACATTCTGGACAGGCCTAAAAAAAAACATTTTAAAACCATTTTCACAAAAAATTGCAGATTTCTATTTTGTCCCTAAAAACGATGACTCCGATCATGCCGAAAAGCGACATTCTGGACAGGCCTAAAAAAAAAATGTTGAACCATTTTCACAAAAAATTGCAGATATTTTTTCTCATTTTCGTGACACAAAAACAGTGACCCCGGTCATGCCGAACTATCGACATTCTGGACAGGCCTAAAAAAAAACATTTTAAAACCATTTTCACAAAAAATTGCAGATTTCCATTTTGTCCCTAAAAACGATGACTCCGATCATGCCGAAAAAGCGACATTCTGGACAGGTCTAAAAAAATGTTTTAAAACCATTTTCACCAAAAATTGCTGATTTTTTTTCTTCATTTTCGTGACACAAAATGCCGAACTAGCGACATTCTGGACAGGCCTAAAAAAACATTTTAAAACCATTTTCACAAAAAATTGTAGATTTCTATTTTTGTCACCAAAAACGATGACTCCGATCATGCCGAACTAGCGACATTTTGGACAGGCCTAAAAAAAATGCATTTTAGAACCATTTTCAAAAAAAAGCTCAGAATTCTTTTTTCATTTTTTGACACAAAAACAGTGACCCCGGTCATGCCGAACTATCGACATTCTGGACAGGCCTAAAAAACACATTTTAAAACCATTTTCACAAAAAATTGCAGATTTCTATTTTGTCCCTAAAAACGATGACTCCGATCATGCCGAAAAAGCGACATTCTGGACAGGCCTAAAAAAATTTTTAGAACCATTTTCACCAAAAATTGCAGATATTTTTTTTCATTTTCGTGACACAAAAACAGTGACCCCTGTCATGCCGAACTATCGACATTCTGGACAGGCCTAAAAAACATTTTAAAACCATTTTCACAAAAAATTGCAGATTTCTATTTTGTCCCTAAAAACGATGACTCCGATCATGCCGAAAAAGCGACATTCTGGACAGGCCTAAAAAAAATTTTTTGAACTATTTTCACAAAAAATTGCAGATATTTTTTTTTCATTTTCGTGACACAAAAACAGTGACCCCGGTCATGCCTAACTATCGACATTCTGGACAGGCCTAAAAAACATTTTAAAACCATTTTCACAAAAAATTGCAGATTTCTATTTTGTCCCTAAAAACGGTGACTCCGATCATGCCGAAAAAGCGACATTCTGGACAGGCCCCCAAAAAAATTTTAGAACCATTTTCACCAAAAATTGCAGATATTTTTTTTTCATTTTCGTGACACAAAAACAGTGACCCCGGTCATGCCGAACTATCGACATTATGGACAGGCCTAAAAAAAACATTTTAAAACCATTTTCACAAAAAATTGCAGATTTCCATTTAGTCCCTAAAAACGATGACTCCGATCATGCCGAAAAAGCGACATTCTGGACAGGTCTAAAAAAATGTTTTAAAACCATTTTCACCAAAAATTGCTGATTTTTTTCTTCATTTTCGTGACACAAAATGCCGAACTAGCGACATTCTGGACAGGCCTAAAAAAACATTTTAAAACCATTTTCACAAAAAATTGTAGATTTCTATTTTTGTCACCAAAAACGATGACTCCGATCATGCCGAACTAGCGACATTTTGGACAGGCCTAAAAAAAAGCATTTTAGAACCATTTTAAAAAAAAGCTCAGAATGCTTTTTTCATTTTTTGACACAAAAACAGTGACCCCGGTCATGCCGAACTATCGACATTCTGGACAGGCCTAAAAAACACATTTTAAAACCATTTTCACAAAAATTGCAGATTTCTATTTTGTCCCTAAAAACGATGACTCCGATCATGCCGAAAAAGCGACATTCTGGACAGGCCTAAAAAAATTTTAAGAACCATTTTCACCAAAAATTGCAGATATTTTTTTTCATTTTCGTGACACAAAAACAGTGACCCCTGTCATGCCGAACTATCGACATTCTGGACAGGCCTAAAAAACATTTTAAAACCATTTTCACAAAAATTGCAGATTTCTATTTTGTCCCTAAAAACGATGACTCCGATCATGCCGAAAAAGCGACATTCTGGACAGGCCTAAAAAACACATTTTAAAACCATTTTCACAAAAAATTGCAGATTTCTATTTTGTCCCTAAAAACGATGACTCCGATCATTCCGAAAAAGCGACATTCTTGACAGGCCTAAAAAAAAATTTTAGAACCATTTTCAAAAAAATTGCAGATATTTTTTTTTCATTTTCGTGACACAAAAACAGTGACCCCGGTCATGCCGAACTAGCGACATTCTGGACAGGCCTAAAAAAAAACATTTTAAAACCATTTTCACAAAAAATTGTAGATTTCTATTTTTGTCACCAAAAACGAATACTCCGATCATGCCGAACTAGCGACATTTTGGACAGGCCTAAAAAAAAAGCATTTTAGAACCATATTCAAAAAAAAGCTCAGAATTCTTTTTTCATTTTTTGACACAAAAACAGTGACCCCGGTCATACCGAACTATCGACATTCTGGACAGGCCTAAAAAAACATTTTAAAACCATTTTCACAAAAATTGCAGATTTCTATTTTGTCCCTAAAAACGATGACTCCGATCATGCCGAAAAAGCGACATTCTGGACAGGCCTAAAAATTTTTTTTAACCATTTTCACGAAAAATTGCAGATATTTTTTTCTCATTTTCGTGACACAAAAACAGTGACCCCGGTCATGCCGAACTATCGACATTCTGGACAGGCCTAAAAAACACATTTTAAAACCATTTTCACAAAAAATTGCAGATTTCTATTTTGTCCCTAAAAACGATGACTCCGATCATGCCGAAAAAGCGACATTCTGGACAGGCCTAAAAAAATTTTTTAGAACCATTTTCACAAAAAATTGCAGATATTTTTTTTTCATTTTCGTGACACAAAAACAGTGACCCCGGTCCTGCCGAACTATCGACATTCTGGACAGGCCTAAAAAAACATTTTAAAACCATTTTCACAAAAAATTGCAGATTTCTATTTTGTCCCTAAAAACGATGACTCCGATCATGCCGAAAAAGCGACATTCTGGACAGGCCTAAAAAAAATTTAAAAACCATTTTCACCAAAAATTGCTGATTTTTTTTTCTTCATTTTCGTGACACAAAAACATTGACCCCGGTTATGCCGAACTAGCGACATTCTGGACAGGCCTAAAAAAAGCATTTTAGAACCATTTTCAAAAAAAAGCTCAGAATTCTTTTTTTCATTTTTTGACACAAAAACAGTGACCCCGGTCATGCAGAACTATCGACATACTGGACAGGCCTAAAAAAAACATTTTAAAACCATTTTCACAAAAATTGCAGATTTCTATTTTGTCCCTAAAAACGTTGACTCCGATCATGCCGAAAAAGCGACATTCTGGACAGGCCTAAAAAAATTTTTGGAACCATTTTCACAAAAAATTGCAGATATTTTTTTCATTTTCGTGACACAAAAACAGTGACCCCGGTCATGCCGAACTATCGACATTCTGGACAGGCCTAAAAAACATTTTAAAACCATTTTCACAAAAATTGCAGATTTCTATTTTGTCCCTAAAACGATGACTCCGATCATGCCGAAAAGCGACATTCTGGACAGGCCTAAAAAAAAGCATTTTAGAACCATTTTCAAAAAAAAGCTCAGAATGCTTTTTTTCATTTTTTGACACAAAAACAGTGACCCCGGTCATGCCGAACTATCGACATTCTGGACAGGCCTAAAAAAACATTTTAAAACCATTTTCACAAAAAATTGCAGATTTCTATTTTGTCCCTAAAAACGATGACTCCGATCATGCCGAAAAAGCGACATTCTGGACAGGTCTAAAAAATGTTTTAAAACCATTTTCACAAAAAATTGCTGATTTTTTTTCTTCATTTTCGTGACACAAAAGTCATGCCGAACTAGCGACATTCTGGACAGGCCTAAAAAAAACATTTTAAAACCATTTTCACAAAAAATTGTAGATTTCTATTTTTGTCACCAAAAACGATGACTCCGATCATGCCGAACTAGCGACATTTTGGACAGGCCTAAAAAAAATGCATTTTAGAACCATTTTCAAAAAAAAAGCTCAGAATTCTTTTTTTCATTTTTTGACACAAAAACAGTGACCCCGGTCATGCCGAACTATCGACATTCTGGACAGGCCTAAAAAAACATTTTAAAACCATTTTCACAAAAAATTGCAGATTTCTATTTTGTCCCTAAAAACGATGACTCCGATCATGCCGAAAAAGCGACATTCTGGACAGGCCTAAAAAAAATTTTAGAACCATTTTCACAAAAATTGCAGATATTTTTTTTTCATTTTCGTGACACAAAAACAGTGACCCCGGTCATGCCGAACTATCAACATTCTGGACAGGCCTAAAAAAAACATTTTAAAACCATTTTCACAAAAAATTGCAGATTTCTATTTTGTCCCTAAAAACGATGACTCCGATCATGCCGAAAAAGCGACATTCTGGACAGGCCTAAAAAAAATTTTGAACCATTTTCACAAAAATTGCAGATATTTTTTTTCATTTTCGTGACACAAAAACAGTGACCCCGGTTATGCCGAACTATCGACATTCTGGACAGGCCTAAAAAACATTTTAGAACCATTTTCACAAAAAATTGCAGATTTCTATTTTGTCCCTAAAAACGGTGACTCCGATCATGCCGAAATAGCGACATTCTGGACAGGCCCCAAAAAAATTTTAGAACCATTTTCACCAAAAATTGCAGATATTTTTTTTCATTTTCGTGACACAAAAACAGTGACCCCGGTCATGCCGAACTATCGACATTATGGACAGGCCTAAAAAAACATTTTAAAACCATTTTCACAAAAATTGCAGATTTCCATTTAGTCCCTAAAAACGATGACTCCGATCATGCCGAAAAAGCGACATTCTGGACAGGTCTAAAAAAATGTTTTAAAACCATTTTCACCAAAAATTGCTGATTTTTTTCTTCATTTTCGTGACACAAAATGCCGGGCCGAACTAGCGACATTCTGGACAGGCCTAAAAAAAACATTTTAAAACCATTTTCACAAAAAATTGTAGATTTCTATTTTTGTCACCAAAAACGATGACTCCGATCATGCCGAACTAGCGACATTTTGGACAGGCCTAAAAAAAAGCATTTTAGAACCATTTTTAAAAAAAAAGCTCAGAATGCTTTTTTTCATTTTTTGACACAAAAACAGTGACCCCGGTCATGCCGAACTATCGACATTCTGGACAGGCCTAAAAACACATTTTAAAACCATTTTCACAAAAAATTGCAGATTTCTATTTTGTCCCTAAAAACGATGACTCCGATCATGCCGAAAAAGCGACATTCTGGACAGGCCTAAAAAAAATTTTAAGAACCATTTTCACCAAAAATTGCAGATATTTTTTTTTCATTTTCGTGACACAAAAACAGTGACCCCGGTCATGCCGAACTATCGACATTCTGGACAGGCCTAAAAAACATTTTAAAACCATTTTCACAAAAAATTGCAGATTTCTATTTTGTCCCTAAAAACGATGACTCCGATCATGCCGAAAAAGCGACATTCTGGACAGGCCTAAAAAAAATTTTAAAAACCATTTTCACCAAAAATTGATGATTTTTTTTTCTTCATTTTCGTGACACAAAAACAGTGACTCCGATCATGCCGAAGTAGCGACATTTTGGACAGGCCTAAAAAAAGCATTTTAGAACCATTTTCAAAAAAAAGCTCAGAATGCTTTTTTTCATTTTTTGACACAAAAACAGTGACCCCGGTCATGCCGAACTATCGACATTTTGGACAGGCCTAAAAACACATTTTAAAACCATTTTCACCAAAAATTGCAGATTTCTATTTTGTCCCTAAAAACGATGACTCCGATCATGCCGAGAAAGCGACATTCTTGACAGGCCTAAAAAAAATTTTTAGAACCATTTTCACAAAAAATTGCAGATATTTTTTTTTCATTTTCGTGACACAAAAACAGTGACCCCGGTTATGCCGAACTAGCGACATTCTGGACAGGCCTAAAAAAAAGCATTTTAGAACCATTTTCAAAAAAAATTGCAGATATTTTTTTCTTCATTTTCTTGACACAAAAACAGTGACCCCAGTCATGCCGAACTATCGACATTCTGGACAGGCCTAAAAAAAACATTTTAAAACCATTTTCACAAAAAATTGTAGATTTCTATTTTTGTCACCAAAAACGATGACTCCGATCATGCCGAACTAGCGACATTTTGGACAGGCCTAAAAAAAAGCATTTTAGAACCATTTTCAAAAAAAAGCTCAGAATTCTTTTTTTCATTTTTGACACAAAAACAGTGACCCCGGTCATGCCGAACTATCGACATTATGGACAGGCCTAAAAAAAACATTTTAAAACCATTTTCACAAAAAATTGCAGATTTCTATTTTGTCCCTAAAAACGATGACTCCGATCATGCCGAAAAAGCGACATTCTGGACAGGCCTAAAAAAACATTTTAAAACCATTTTCACAAAAAATTGCAGATTTCTATTTTGTCCCTAAAACGATGACTCCGATCATGCCGAGCGACATTCTGGACAGGCCTAAAAAAAATGTTGAACCATTTTCACAAAAAATTGCAGATATTTTTTTCTCATTTTCGTGACACAAAAACAGTGACCCCGGTCATGCCGAACTATCGACATTCTGGACAGGCCTAAAAAAACATTTTAAAACCATTTTCACAAAAAATTGCAGATTTCCATTTTGTCCCTAAAAACGATGACTCCGATCATGCCGAAAAAGCGACATTCTGGACAGGTCTAAAAAATGTTTTAAAACCATTTTCACCAAAAATTGCTGATTTTTTTCTTCATTTTCGTGACACAAAATGCCGAGAACTAGCGACATTCTGGACAGGCCTAAAAAAACATTTTAAAACCATTTTCACAAAAATTGTAGATTTCTATTTTTGTCACCAAAAACGATGACTCCGATCATGCCGAACTAGCGACATTTTGGACAGGCCTAAAAAAAATGCATTTTAGAACCATTTTCAAAAAAAAGCTCAGAATTCTTTTTTTCATTTTTGACACAAAAACAGTGACCCCGGTCATGCCGAACTATCGACATTCTGGACAGGCCTAAAAAACACATTTTAAAACCATTTTCACAAAAATTGCAGATTTCTATTTTGTCCCTAAAACGATGACTCCGATCATGCCGAAAAAGCGACATTCTGGACAGGCCTAAAAAAATTTTTAGAACCATTTTCACCAAAAATTGCAGATATTTTTTTCATTTTCGTGACACAAAAACAGTGACCCCTGTCATGCCGAACTATCGACATTCTGGACAGGCCTAAAAAAACATTTTAAAACCATTTTCACAAAAATTGCAGATTTCTATTTTGTCCCTAAAAACGATGACTCCGATCATGCCGAAAAAGCGACATTCTGGACAGGCCTAAAAAAATTTTTGGAACTATTTTCACAAAAAATTGCAGATATTTTTTTTCATTTTCGTGACACAAAAACAGTGACCCGGTCATGCCGAACTATCGACATTCTGGACAGGCCTAAAAAACATTTTAAAACCATTTTCACAAAAAATTGCAGATTTCTATTTTGTCCCTAAAAACGGTGACTCCGATCATGCCGAAAAAGCGACATTCTGGACAGGCCCCCAAAAAAATTTTATAACCATTTTCACCAAAAATTGCAGATATTTTTTTTTCATTTTCGTGACACAAAAACAGTGACCCCGGTCATGCCGAACTATCGACATTATGGACAGGCCTAAAAAAAACATTTTAAAACCATTTTCACAAAAAATTGCAGATTTCCATTTAGTCCCTAAAAACGATGACTCCGATCATGCCGAAAAAGCGACATTCTGGACAGGCCTAAAAAATGTTTTAAAACCATTTTCACCAAAAATTGCTGATTTTTTTCTTCATTTTCGTGACACAAAAATGCCGAACTAGCGACATTCTGGACAGGCCTAAAAAAACATTTTAAAACCATTTTCACAAAAAATTGTAGATTTCTATTTTTGTCACCAAAAACGATTACTCCGATCATGCCGAACTAGCGACATTTTGGACAGGCCTAAAAAAAAGCATTTTAGAACCATTTTCAAAAAAAAGCTCAGAATTCTTTTTTTCATTTTTTGACACAAAAACAGTGACCCCGGTCATGCCGAACTATCGACATTCTGGACAGGCCTAAAAAAACATTTTAAAACCATTTTCACAAAAATTGCAGATTTCTATTTTGTCCCTAAAAACGATGACTCCGATCATGCCGAAAAAGCGACATTCTGGACAGGCCAAAAAAATTTTTTTTTAACCATTTTCACGAAAAATTGCAGATATTTTTTTCTCATTTTCGTGACACAAAAACAGTGACCCCGGTCATGCCGAACTATCGACATTCTGGACAGGCCTAAAAAAACATTTTAAAACCATTTTCACAAAAAATTGCAGATTTCTATTTTGTCCCTAAAAACGATGACTCCGATCATGCCGAAAAAGCGACATTCTGGACAGGCCTAAAAAAATTTAAAAACCATTTTCACCAAAAATTGCTGATTTTTTTTTCTTCATTTTCGTGACACAAAAACATTGACCCCGGTTATGCCGAACTAGCGACATTCTGGACAGGCCTAAAAAAAAAGCATTTTAGAACCATTTTCAAAAAAAAAGCTCAGAATTCTTTTTTTCATTTTTTGACACAAAAACAGTGACCCCGGTCATGCAGAACTATCGACATACTGGACAGGCCTAAAAAAAACATTTTAAAACCATTTTCACAAAAAATTGCAGATTTCTATTTTGTCCCTAAAAACGTTGACTCCGATCATGCCGAAAAAGCGACATTCTGGACAGGCCTAAAAAAAATTTTTGGAACCATTTTCACAAAAAATTGCAGATATTTTTTTTTCATTTTCGTGACACAAAAACAGTGACCCCGGTCATGCCGAACTATCGACATTCTGGACAGGCCTAAAAAAACATTTTAAAACCATTTTCACAAAAAATTGCAGATTTCTATTTTGTCCCTAAAAACGATGACTCCGATCATGCCGAAAAAGCGACATTCTGGACAGGCCTAAAAAAAAAGCATTTTAGAACCATTTTCAAAAAAAAGCTCAGAATGCTTTTTTTCATTTTTTGACACAAAAACAGTGACCCCGGTCATGCCGAACTATCGACATTCTGGACAGGCCTAAAAAAAACATTTTAAAACCATTTTCACAAAAATTGCAGATTTCTATTTTGTCCCTAAAAACGATGACTCCGATCATGCCGAAAAAGCGACATTCTGGACAGGTCTAAAAAAATGTTTTAAAACCATTTTCACCAAAAATTGCTGATTTTTTTTTCTTCATTTTCGTGACACAAAAACAGTGACCCCGGTCATGCCGAACTAGCGACATTCTGGACAGGCCTAAAAAAAACATTTTAAAACCATTTTCACAAAAAATTGTAGATTTCTATTTTTGTCACCAAAAACGATGACTCCGATCATGCCGAACTAGCGACATTTTGGACAGGCCTAAAAAAAAGCATTTTAGAACCATTTTCAAAAAAAAGCTCAGAATGCTTTTTTCATTTTTTGACACAAAAACAGTGACCCGGTCATGCCGAACTATCGACATTCTGGACAGGCCTAAAAAACACATTTTAAAACCATTTTCACCAAAAATTGCAGATTTCTATTTTGTCCCTAAAAACGATGACTCCGATCATGCCGAAAAAGCGACATTCTTGACAGGCCTAAAAAAAAATTTTAGAACCATTTTCACAAAAAATTGCAGATATTTTTTTTCATTTTCGTGACACAAAAACAGTGACCCCTGTCATGCCGAACTATCGACATTCTGGACAGGCCTAAAAAAACATTTTAAAACCATTTTCACAAAAAATTGCAGATTTCTATTTTGTCCCTAAAAACGATGACTCCGATCATGCCGAAAAAGCGACATTCTGGACAGGCCTAAAAAAAATTTTTAAAACCATTTTCACCAAAAATTGCTGATTTTTTTTTCTTCATTTTCGTGACACAAAAACAGTGACCCCGGTTATGCCGAACTAGCGACATTCTGGACAGGCCTAAAAATAAAGCATTTTAGAACCATTTTCCAAAAAAAAGCTCAGAATTCTTTTTTTCATTTTTTTACACAAAAACAGTGACCCCGGTCATGCAGAACTATCGACATACTGGACAGGCCTAAAAAAAACATTTTAAAACCATTTTCACAAAAAATTGCAGATTTCTATTTTGTCCCTAAAAACGTTGACTCCGATCATGCCGAAAAAGCGACATTCTGGACAGGCCTAAAAAAATTTAAAACCATTTTCACCAAAAATTGCTGATTTTTTTTCTTCATTTTCGTGACACAAAAACAGTGACCCCGGTCATGCCGAACTAGCGACATTCTGGACAGGCCTAAAAAAAACATTTTAAAACCATTTTCACAAAAAATTGTAGATTTCT
Organism: Salmo salar; assembly: GCF_905237065.1. Lineage (NCBI taxonomy): Eukaryota > Metazoa > Chordata > Actinopteri > Salmoniformes > Salmonidae > Salmo > Salmo salar. Next base: position 53,539 of record NW_025547275.1, read on the forward strand.
ATTTTTGTCACCGAAAACGATTACTCCGATCATGCCGAACTAGCGACATTTTGGACAGGCCTAAAAAAAGCATTTTAGAACCATTTTCAAAAAAAAATTGCAGATATTTTTTTTTCATTTTTTGACACAAAAACAGTGACCCCGGTCATGCCGAACTATCGACATTCTGGACAGGCCTAAAAAACATTTTAAAACCATTTTCACAAAAAATTGCAGATTTCTATTTTGTCCCTAAAAACGATGACTCCGATCATGCCGAAAAAGCGACATTCTGGACAGGCCTAAAAAAAACATTTAAAAACCATTTTCACAAAAAATTGCAGATATTTTTTTTTCATTTTCGTGACACAAAAACAGTGACCCCGGTCATGCCGAACTATCGACATTCTGGACAGGCCTAAAAAAACATGTTAAAACCATTTTCACAAAAAATTGTAGATTTCTATTTTTGTCACCAAAAACGATGACTCCGATCATGCCGAAGTAGCGACATTTTGGACAGGCCTAAAAAAAAGCATTTTAGAACCATTTTCAAAAAAAAAGCTCAGAATGCTTTTTTTCATTTTTTGACACAAAAACAGTGACCCCGGTCATGCAGAACTATCGACATTCTGGACAGGCCTAAAAAACACATTTTAAAACCATTTTCACAAAAAATTGCAGATTTCTATTTTGTCCCTAAAAACGATGACTCCGATCATTCCGAAAAAGCGACATTCTTGACAGGCCTAAAAAAAATTTTTAGAACCATTTTCACAAAAAATTGCAGATATTTTTTTTTCATTTTCGTGACACAAAAACAGTGACCCCGGTCATGCCGAACTAGCGACATTCTGGACAGGCCTAAAAAAAAACATTTTAAAACCATTTTCACAAAAAATTGTAGATTTCTATTTTTGTCACCAAAAACGAATACTCCGATCATGCCGAACTAGCGACATTTTGGACAGGCCTAAAAAAAAGCATTTTAGAACCATATTCAAAAAAAAGCTCAGAATTCTTTTTTCATTTTTTGACACAAAAACAGTGACCCCGGTCATACCGAACTATCGACATTCTGGACAGGCCTAAAAAAACATTTTAAAACCATTTTCACAAAAATTGCAGATTTCTATTTTGTCCCTAAAAACGATGACTCCGATCATGCCGAAAAGCGACATTCTGGACAGGCCTAAAAAATTTTTTTAACCATTTTCACGAAAAATTGCAGATATTTTTTTCTCATTTTCGTGACACAAAAACAGTGACCCCGGTCATGCCGAACTATCGACATTCTGGACAGGCCTAAAAAACACATTTTAAAACCATTTTCACAAAAATTGCAGATTTCTATTTTGTCCCTAAAAACGATGACTCCGATCATGCCGAAAAGCGACATTCTGGACAGGCCTAAAAAAAATTTTAGAACCATTTTCACAAAAAATTGCAGATATTTTTTTTCATTTTCGTGACACAAAAACAGTGACCCCGGTCCTGCCGAACTATCGACATTCTGGACAGGCCTAAAAAAACATTTTAAAACCATTTTCACAAAAAATTGCAGATTTCTATTTTGTCCCTAAAAACGATGACTCCGATCATGCCGAAAAAGCGACATTCTGGACAGGCCTAAAAAAAATTTAAAAACCATTTTCACCAAAAATTGCTGATTTTTTTTTCTTCATTTTCGTGACACAAAAACATTGACCCCGGTTATGCCGAACTAGCGACATTCTGGACAGGCCTAAAAAAAAAGCATTTTAGAACCATTTTCAAAAAAAAAGCTCAGAATTCTTTTTTTCATTTTTTGACACAAAAACAGTGACCCCGGTCATGCAGAACTATCGACATACTGGACAGGCCTAAAAAAACATTTTAAAACCATTTTCACAAAAATTGCAGATTTCTATTTTGTCCCTAAAAACGTTGACTCCGATCATGCCGAAAAAGCGACATTCTGGACAGGCCTAAAAAAATTTTTGGAACCATTTTCACAAAAAATTGCAGATATTTTTTTCATTTTCGTGACACAAAAACAGTGACCCCGGTCATGCCGAACTATCGACATTCTGGACAGGCCTAAAAAACATTTTAAAACCATTTTCACAAAAATTGCAGATTTCTATTTTGTCCCTAAAAACGATGACTCCGATCATGCCGAAAAGCGACATTCTGGACAGGCCTAAAAAAAAGCATTTTAGAACCATTTTCAAAAAAAAGCTCAGAATGCTTTTTTTCATTTTTTGACACAAAAACAGTGACCCCGGTCATGCCGAACTATCGACATTCTGGACAGGCCTAAAAAAACATTTTAAAACCATTTTCACAAAAATTGCAGATTTCTATTTTGTCCCTAAAAACGATGACTCCGATCATGCCGAAAAAGCGACATTCTGGACAGGTCTAAAAAAATGTTTTAAAACCATTTTCACCAAAAATTGCTGATTTTTTTTTCTTCATTTTCGTGACACAAAAACAGTGACCCCGGTCATGCCGAACTAGCGACATTCTGGACAGGCCTAAAAAAAACATTTTAAAACCATTTTCACAAAAAATTGTAGATTTCTATTTTTGTCACCAAAAACGATGACTCCGATCATGCCGAACTAGCGACATTTTGGACAGGCCTAAAAAAAAAAGCATTTTAGAACCATTTTCAAAAAAAAAGCTCAGAATGCTTTTTTTCATTTTTTGACACAAAAACAGTGACCCGGTCATGCCGAACTATCGACATTCTGGACAGGCCTAAAAACACATTTTAAAACCATTTTCACCAAAAATTGCAGATTTCTATTTTGTCCCTAAAAACGATGACTCCGATCATGCCGAAAAAGCGACATTCTTGACAGGCCTAAAAAAAAATTTTAGAACCATTTTCACAAAAAATTGCAGATATTTTTTTTCATTTTCGTGACACAAAAACAGTGACCCCGGTCATGCCGAACTATCGACATTCTGGACAGGCCTAAAAAACATTTTAAAACCATTTTCACAAAAATTGCAGATTTCTATTTTGTCCCTAAAAACGATGACTCCGATCATGCCGAAAAAGCGACATTCTGGACAGGCCTAAAAATTTTTTTAAAACCATTTTCACCAAAAATTGCAGATTTTTTCTTCTTCATTTTCGTGACACAAAAACAGTGACCCCGGTCATGCCGAACTATCGACATTCTGGACAGGCCTAAAAAAACATTTTAAAACCATTTTCACAAAAATTGCAGATTTCTATTTTGTCCCTAAAACGATGACTCCGATCATGCCGAAAAAGCGACATTCTGGACAGGCCTAAAAAAATTTTAAAACCATTTTCACAAAAAATTGCAGATATTTTTTCTCATTTTCGTGACACAAAAACAGTGACCCGGTCATGCCGAACTATCGACATTCTGGACAGGCCTAAAAAACACATTTTAAAACCATTTTCACAAAAAATTGCAGATTTCTATTTTGTCCCTAAAAACGATGACTCCGATCATGCCGAAAAAGCGACATTCTGGACAGGCCTAAAAAAATTTTAGAACCATTTTCACAAAAAATTGCAGATATTTTTTTTCATTTTCGTGACACAAAAACAGTGACCCCGGTCATGCCGAACTATCGACATTCTGGAGAGGCCTAAAAAAACATTTTAAAACCATTTTCACCAAAAATTGCAGATTTCTATTTTGTCCCTAAAAACGATGACTCCGATCATGCCGAAAAAGCGACATTCTGGACAGGCCTAAAAATTTTTTAACCCTCCCGTTGTCCTCCCATTCTGCCTACTCCCCGTGTCCCCGGGCGGGTCACCCTGTCCCGTCTCGGCTAAAGGCCCAGAGGGCACAAGTGTGACAGTAGGCGTGCGAACAGCCTTTGCAGATGTATTTCTTACACCTGCAGCACGCCGTGTGTGTCTTGGCGTCCTTCTTGGGCGCGCAGAGCTGACACCTCTTCCTCTTACTGGCCACCAGCGGGGCGGCGGCCGGGCCAGCGGCGTCCGGGCGGCGGCGCGCTCCCGGGCCGGCGGAGGAGCGGCGTCGCGGTCGGCACTCTGCAGGACTTTGACGAGCGCGGACGCGGCTTCGGTGCGGGGAGACGCTGCCTTCTTTGTATCAAGGGCTTGACAAGCGCCTTTCCCAGCTGCTCCAGGAACACCCTCCTCTTGTTCCGCTTCCGAGGCATCCAGTCGGGCTTGATCTCTCGCCATATGACAAAGGCGTTGTAGGAGGACACGTCGAGGATGTTGTGGAAGATGACCAGGGGCCAGCGGGCGGTCATCCGTCTGCAGCTGTAGGTGCCGACCACCTTGTCTAGGTTGTCCACGCCGCCCTTGTTGCGGTTGTAGTCTAGGATGAGGGCCGGCTTCCGGTCGCGGCGATCGCTGACGTCGGCCTCCGCGTGCAGCGTGCTCAGGAGCAGCACGTTCTTATTTCTCTTTGCCAGGTAGGACACCAGAGTGGCGGTGGGCGTGAAGGCGAACCTGGAGGACGAGACCTGTCTGCCCTTTGACTGGAGCAGCGCGGGAGGGAGCTCGGGCTTGTTCTTTCGCACCGTGCCGACCATGGTGAGGTTCCTCTCGAGGAGCCGCTGGCCGAGTTCGTAGGAGGTGAAGAAATTGTCGCAGGTGACGTTGTGACCGGCGGGCAGCCCCTGCGTGAGATCGAGGACGACGCGGGCGCCCTGGTTCTTCTCGGGGGCTCCGCCCGGCCGCCTTACCGGTGTAGACTTGCATCTTCCAAGCGTAGCTGGACTTGGCGTCGCAGGCCACCCACGACTTGATTCCGTATTTGGCCGGCTTGCTGGGGATGTACTGTCGGAAAGGACAGCGCCCTTTCGGGAGAGGGAGAGGAAGGAGATTAGAGGAGGCGGCGGCGGCGGAGTCACTGATGCTGACGCTAACTCTCTATACTACCGCTGGCTCATCAAGCAGCGTCATGCTGACGCTGATGCTGCTGCTGATGATGATGATGATGATGATGATGATGATGTTGATGATGATGATGATGCCGCTACCCCTCTATACTACCGCTGGCTCATCATTGGGGTGGGGGTCGAACGGCGTTTATGTTACACGCCGCCGATGCTACCGCTGACGCTACCTCTCTATACTACACAGATACACAGATACACAGATACACAGATACACAGATACACAGACGGTACCTCTGAACGGGACCAGTTGTTGGTCCACCGTCAAGTCAGACCCCGGGTTGAGAGGAAGGAGATTAGCAGCGTCGTGCTGCTGATGCTACTGCTGCTGATGCTACTGCTGCTGTTGCTGACGACGCCGCTGTTGCCGACGATGATGATGCTGTTGCCGACGATGATGCCGCTACCCCTCTATACTACCGCTGGCTCATCATCGGGGGCGCACGCACGGCGTTCATGTTACACGCCGACGCTACCTCTCTATAGTACACTCACTGCAGATACGCACAGACACTCACAGCAGACGCACAGACACTCACAGCAGACGCACACGCACACACACACGCACACACACGCACACACACACACGCACACACACGCACACACACGCACACACACGCAGACGGTACCTCTGAACGGGACCAGTTGTTCGTCCACCGTCAAGTCGGGCCCCGGGTTGTAGAGGGCCGGCAGCCGCTCCTCCCACAGGTCCCAGACCTCTCTTATGGCCGCCAGTCTGTCGGCGGCGAGTCTCGCGGGTCTCGACCGGCGGTCGTCGAATCGCAGCAGCCTCGAGTACTTGTGAAAGACCTTGAGCGGCATGGTGGCTCGGAACACGGTCCTGCCGCTCTCCGCGTCCCACAGGCTGGCCGCGGCCTCGCCCGGGACCTGTAGACGCCCGCTAGGATCAGCAGCCCCTAGGTAGGCGCGCAGGTCGACCGAGTCCATGGGTCGCCAGCCGTCGCCGTATTTTCTCACCCCCTGCAGATTGGTCATGTCCACCACGATCCTTTCTATCGCCGGCGTGACAAACAGCCGGAAGGCGGACTTCGATGTCGAGCCGCGCGACGCCCGCGTAGGCCGTAGGGCCGGGCGTCACCGCGGGGCCGGGGTGGCGGACGGCGCGGGCGGGTCCGGGCCGCGATAGGCCTCGGAGGACCATTTGATTTTGCCGTTTTTGACAGCAACGTCTCCCTTCGGGCCCTTTGGGCAGAGGCCGCCGCCGTGTCCTCTGGCTCTGGCTCTCTGTCTCGCTCTCGGGCGGCGGCCGTGTCTCCCTCTCGCTCTTCCTCCTCCGAAGAACAAGAAGAAGAAGAAGAACAAGAAGAAGAAGGAGCGCGACCGCAAGGCCGAGTCGTCCGCGTCACGTTCGGGTCGTATTCCTCGCCGTCTTCGTCTTCCGAAACGTCCTCCTCTTCGGAATCGCAAAAGTCTTCTTCGTCTTCTCGGTCGACGCTGGAGGCTATCTGTTCCAGGACCTGAGCCGCGCTGAAATCGGGATCGCGGCGAGGCGCCGGCTGCTGCCTCGCGCTCGGCGGGGCCGTACACCTCGCCATCGTCCTCATCGTCGTCCTCGTCGTGTTCGTCGTGTTTGTCTTTTTCTTTTTCTTTTCTTCTTCTTCTTCTTCTTCTTCTTCTTCTTCTTCTTCCTGACAATATTAGTAGCCTCTCTACGGCCGGCCGACTGCACGCTGACGCGCGCGCGCCCGGCCGGGGGGTCTCTCTGACCCGGGCCTGGACAACTGCAGAGGGGTGATTACGACGTACGCGCTGCTGACGCTTCCCCCGGGGTCTCTCTGACCCGGCCTGGACTCGGGGTGGAACGGCTCCTAACGCGCCGCCGACGCGTTGCTGACGCGAGCCCGGCCCCCGGGGTCTCTCTGACCCGGCCTGGACTCGGGGTGGAACGGCTCCTAACGCGCCGCCGACGCGTTGCTGACGCCGCGCCCGGCCCCCGGGGGGTCTCTCTGACCGGGCCTGGACAACTGCAGAGGGGTGATTACGACGTGCAGCGTTGCTGGCGCGCGCCCGGCCCCGGGGGTCTCTCTGACCGGGCCTGGACAACTGCAGAGGGGTTATTACGACGTGCAGCGTTGCTGACGCGCGCCCGGCCCCGGGGGTCTCTCTGACCCGGGCCTGGACAACTGCAGAGGGGTGATTACGACGTACGCGCTGCTGACGCTTCCCCCGGGTCTCTCTGACCCGGCCTGGACTCGGGGTGGAACGGCTCCTAACGCGTGGCCGAGCCAGGGGGTCTCTCTGACCCGGCCTGGACGCGGGGAACGGCTCCTAACGCGCGGCCGAGCCGGCGGGTCGCTCTGACCCGGCCTGGACAACGGGAGGGTTATAACAATTTTCACCAAAAATTGCTGATTTTTTTTTCTTCATTTTCGTGACACAAAAACAGTGACCCCGGTCATGCCGAACTAGCGACATTCTGGACAGGCCTAAAAAAACATTTTAAAACCATTTTCACAAAAAATTGTAGATTTCTATTTTTGTCACCAAAAACGATGACTCCGATCATGCCGAACTAGCGACATTTTGGACAGGCCTAAAAAAAAAGCATTTTAGAACCATTTTCAAAAAAAAAGCTCAGAATGCTTTTTTTCATTTTTTGACACAAAAACAGTGACCCCGGTCATGCCGAACTATCGACATTCTGGACAGGCCTAAAAAACACATTTTAAAACCATTTTCACAAAAAATTGCAGATTTCTATTTTGTCCCTAAAAACGATGACTCCGATCATGCCGAAAAAGCGACATTCTTGACAGGCCTAAAAAAAATGTTAGAACCATTTTCACAAAAAATTGCAGATATTTTTTTTCATTTTCGTGACACAAAAACAGTGACCCCGGTCATGCCGAACTATCGACATTCTGGACAGGCCTAAAAAACATTTTAAAACCATTTTCACAAAAAATTGCAGATTTCTATTTTGTCCCTAAAAATGATGACTCCGATCATGCCGAAAAAGCGACATTCTGGACAGGCCTAAAAAAAATTTTTTGATCCATTTTCACAAAAAATTGCAGATATTTTTTTTTCATTTTCGTGACACAAAAACAGTGACCCCGGTCATGCCGAACTATCGACATTCTGGACAGGCCTAAAAAAAAACATTTTAAAACCATTTTCACCAAAAATTGTAGATTTCTATTTTTGTCACCAAAAACGATGACTCCGATCATGCCGAACTAGCGACATTTTGGACAGGCCTAAAAAAAAAGCATTTTAGAACCATTTTCAAAAAAAAAGCTCAGAATTCTTTTTTTCATTTTTTGACACAAAAACAGTGACCCCGGTCATGCAGAACTATCGACATACTGGACAGGCCTAAAAAAAACATTTTAAAACCATTTTCACAAAAAATTGCAGATTTCTATTTTGTCCCTAAAAATGATGACTCCGATCATGCCGAAAAAGCGACATTCTGGACAGGCCTAAAAAAAAATTTTAGAACCATTTTCACAAGAAATTGCAGATATTTTTTTTTCATTTTCGTGACACAAAAACAGTGACCCCGGTCATGCCGAACTATCGACATTCTGGACAGGCCTAAAAAAAACATTTTAAAACCATTTTCACAAAAAATTGTAGATTTCTATTTTTGTCACCAAAAACGATGACTCCGATCATGCCGAACTAGCGACATTTTGGACAGGCCTAAAAAAAGCATTTTAGAACCATTTTCAAAAAAAAAGCTCAGAATTCTTTTTTCATTTTTTGACACAAAAACAGTGACCCTGGTCATGCCGAACTATCGACATTCTGGACAGGCCTAAAAAAACATTTTAAAACCATTTTCACAAAAAATTGCAGATTTCTATTTTGTCCCTAAAAACGATGACTACGATCATGCCGAAAAAGCGACATTCTGGACAGGTCTAAAAAATGTTTTAAAACCATTTTCACCAAAAATTGCTGATTTTTTTTCTTCATTTTCGTGACACAAAAACAGTGACCCCGGTCATGCCGAACTAGCGACATTCTGGACAGGCCTAAAAAAACATTTTAAAACCATTTTCACAAAAAATTGTAGATTTCTATTTTTGTCACCAAAAACGATGACTCCGATCATGCCGAACTAGCGACATTTTGGACAGGCCTAAAAAAAAAGCATTTTAGAACCATTTTCAAAAAAAAAGCTCAGAATGCTTTTTTTCATTTTTTGACACAAAAACAGTGACCCGGTCATGCCGAACTATCGACATTCTGGACAGGCCTAAAAAACACATTTTAAAACCATTTTCACAAAAAATTGCAGATTTCTATTTTGTCCCTAAAAATGATGACTCCGATCATGCCGAAAAAGCGACATTCTGGACAGGCCTAAAAAAATTTTTAAAAACCATTTTCACCAAAAATTGCTGATTTTTTTTTCTTCATTTTCGTGACACAAAAACAGTGACCCCGGTCATGCCGAACTATCGACATTCTGGACAGGCCTAAAAAAACATTTTAAAACCATTTTCACAAAAAATTGCAGATTTCTATTTTGTCCCTAAAAACGATGACTCCGATCATGCCGAAAAAGCGACATTCTGGACAGGACTAAAAAAATTTTTAAAAACCATTTTCACCAAAAATGGCTGATTTTTTTTTCTTCATTTTCGTGACACAAAAACAGTGACCCCGGTTATGCCGAACTAGCGACATTCTGGACAGGCCTAAAAAAAGCATTTTAGAACCATTTTCAAAAAAAAGCTCAGAATTCTTTTTTTCATTTTTTGACACAAAAACAGTGACCCCGGTCATGCAGAACTATCGACATACTGGACAGGCCTAAAAAAACATTTTAAAACCATTTTCACAAAAAATTGCAGATTTCTATTTTGTCCCTAAAAACGATGACTCCGATCATGCCGAAAAAGCGACATTCTGGACAGGCCTAAAAAATTTTTAAAACCATTTTCACCAAAAATTGCTGATTTTTTTTCTTCATTTTCGTGACACAAAAACAGTGACCCCGGTTATGCCGAACTAGCGACATTCTGGACAGGCCTAAAAAAAAGCATTTTAGAACCATTTTCAAAAAAAAGCTCAGAATTCTTTTTTCATTTTTTGACACAAAAACAGTGACCCCGGTCATGCTGAACTATCGACATACTGGACAGGCCTAAAAAAAACATTTTAAAACCATTTTCACAAAAAATTGCAGATTTCTATTTTGTCCCTAAAAACGTTGACTCCGATCATGCCGAAAAAGCGACATTCTGGACAGGTCTAAAAAAATGTTTTAAAACCATTTTCACCAAAAATTGCTGATTTTTTTTTCTTCATTTTCGTGACACAAAAACAGTGACCCCGGTCATGCCGAACTAGCGACATTCTGGACAGGCCTAAAAAAACATTTTAAAACCATTTTCACAAAAATTGTAGATTTCTATTTTGTCACCAAAAACGATGACTCCGATCATGCCGAACTAGCGACATTTTGGACAGGCCTAAAAAAAAGCATTTTAGAACCATTTTCAAAAAAAAAGCTCAGAATGCTTTTTTTCATTTTTTGACACAAAAACAGTGACCCGGTCATGCCGAACTATCGACATTCTGGACAGGCCTAAAAAAAATTTTTAGAACCATTTTCACAAAAAATTGCAGATTTCTATTTTGTCCCTAAAAACGATGACTCCGATCATGCCGAAAAAGCGAGATTCTTGACAGGCCTAAAAAAATTTTTAGAACCATTTTCACAAAAAATTGCAGATATTTTTTTCATTTTCGTGACACAAAAACAGTGACCCCGGTCATGCCGAACTATCGACATTCTGGACAGGCCTAAAAAAACATTTTAAAACCATTTTCACAAAAATTGCAGATTTCTATTTTGTCCCTAAAAACGATGACTCCGATCATACCGAAAAAGCGACATTCTGGACAGGCCTAAAAAAATTTTAAAAACCATTTTCACCAAAAATTGCTGATTTTCTTTTCTTCATTTTCGTGACACAAAAACAGTGACCCCGGTCATGCCGAACTATCGACATTCTGGACAGGCCTAAAAAACATTTTAAAACCATTTTCACAAAAATTGCAGATTTCTATTTTGTCCCTAAAAACGATGACTCCGATCATGCCGAAAAAGCGACATTCTGGACAGGCCTAAAAAAATTTTTAAAACCATTTTCACCAAAAATGGCTGATTTTTTTTCTTCATTTTCGTGACACAAAAACAGTGACCCCGGTTATGCCGAACTAGCGACATTCTGGACAGGCCTAAAAAAAAGCATTTTAGAACCATTTTCAAAAAAAAAGCTCAGAATTCTTTTTTTCATTTTTTGACACAAAAACAGTGACCCCGGTCATGCAGAACTATCGACATACTGGACAGGCCTAAAAAAAACATTTTAAAACCATTTTCACAAAAAATTGCAGATTTCTATTTTGTCCCTAAAAACGATGACTCCGATCATGCCGAAAAAGCGACATTCTGGACAGGCCTAAAAAAATTTTTAAAAACCATTTTCACCAAAAATTGCTGATTTTTTTTTCTTCATTTTCGTGACACAAAAACAGTGACCCCGGTTATGCCGAACTAGCGACATTCTGGACAGGCCTAAAAAAAAGCATTTTAGAACCATTTTCAAAAAAAAGCTCAGAATTCTTTTTTTCATTTTTTGACACAAAAACAGTGACCCCGGTCATGCTGAACTATCGACATACTGGACAGGCCTAAAAAAACATTTTAAAACCATTTTCACAAAAAATTGCAGATTTCTATTTTGTCCCTAAAAACGTTGACTCCGATCATGCCGAAAAAGCGACATTCTGGACAGGTCTAAAAAAATGTTTTAAAACCATTTTCACCAAAAATTGCTGATTTTTTTTCTTCATTTTCGTGACACAAAAACAGTGACCCCGGTCATGCCGAACTAGCGACATTCTGGACAGGCCTAAAAAAACATTTTAAAACCATTTTCACAAAAATTGTAGATTTCTATTTTTGTCACCAAAAACGATGACTCCGATCATGCCGAACTAGCGACATTTTGGACAGGCCTAAAAAAAAGCATTTTAGAACCATTTTCAAAAAAAAGCTCAGAATGCTTTTTTTCATTTTTTGACACAAAAACAGTGACCCGGTCATGCCGAACTATCGACATTCTGGACAGGCCTAAAAAACATTTTTAGAACCATTTTCACAAAAAATTGCAGATTTCTATTTTGTCCCTAAAAACGATGACTCCGATCATGCCGAAAAAGCGAGATTCTTGACAGGCCTAAAAAAAATTTTTAGAACCATTTTCACAAAAAATTGCAGATATTTTTTTTCATTTTCGTGACACAAAAACAGTGACCCCGGTCATGCCGAACTATCGACATTCTGGACAGGCCTAAAAAAACATTTTAAAACCATTTTCACAAAAAATTGCAGATTTCTATTTTGTCCCTAAAAACGATGACTCCGATCATACCGAAAAAGCGACATTCTGGACAGGCCTAAAAAAAATTTTAAAAACCATTTTCACCAAAAATTGCTGATTTTCTTTTCTTCATTTTCGTGACACAAAAACAGTGACCCCGGTCATGCCGAACTATCGACATTCTGGACAGGCCTAAAAAAACATTTTAAAACCATTTTCACAAAAAATTGCAGATTTCTATTTTGTCCCTAAAAACGATGACTCCGATCATGCCGAAAAAGCGACATTCTGGACAGGCCTAAAAATTTTTTTTTAACCATTTTCAATAAAAATTGCAGATATTTTTTTCTCATTTTCGTGACACAAAAACAGTGACCCCGGTCATGCCGAACTATCGACATTCTGGACAGGCCTAAAAACACATTTTAAAACCATTTTCACAAAAAATTGCAGATTTCTATTTTGTCCCTAAAAACGATGACTCCGATCATGCCGAAAAAGCGACATTCTGGACAGGACTAAAAAAATTTTTAAAAACCATTTTCACCAAAAATGGCTGATTTTTTTTTCTTCATTTTCGTGACACAAAAACAGTGACCCCGGTTATGCCGAACTAGCGACATTCTGGACAGGCCTAAAAAAAAGCATTTTAGAACCATTTTCAAAAAAAAAGCTCAGAATTCTTTTTTTCATTTTTTGACACAAAAACAGTGACCCCGGTCATGCAGAACTATCGACATACTGGACAGGCCTAAAAAAAACATTTTAAAACCATTTTCACAAAAAATTGCAGATTTCTATTTTGTCCCTAAAAACGATGACTCCGATCATGCCGAAAAAGCAACATTCTGGACAGGCCTAAAAAAATTTTTAAAAACCATTTTCACCAAAAATTGCTGATTTTTTTTTCTTCATTTTCGTGACACAAAAACAGTGACCCCGGTTATGCCGAACTAGCGACATTCTGGACAGGCCTAAAAAAAAGCATTTTAGAACCATTTTCAAAAAAAAAGCTCAGAATTCTTTTTTTCATTTTTTGACACAAAAACAGTGACCCCGGTCATGCTGAACTATCGACATACTGGACAGGCCTAAAAAAAACATTTTAAAACCATTTTCACAAAAAATTGCAGATTTCTATTTTGTCCCTAAAAACGTTGACTCCGATCATGCCGAAAAAGCGACATTCTGGACAGGTCTAAAAAAATGTTTTAAAACCATTTTCACCAAAAATTGCTGATTTTTTTTTCTTCATTTTCGTGACACAAAAACAGTGACCCCGGTCATGCCGAACTAGCGACATTCTGGACAGGCCTAAAAAAACATTTTAAAACCATTTTCACAAAAAATTGTAGATTTCTATTTTTGTCACCAAAAACGATGACTCCGATCATGCCGAACTAGCGACATTTTGGACAGGCCTAAAAAAAGCATTTTAGAACCATTTTCAAAAAAAAGCTCAGAATGCTTTTTTTCATTTTTTGACACAAAAACAGTGACCCGGTCATGCCGAACTATCGACATTCTGGACAGGCCTAAAAAAATTTTTAGAACCATTTTCACAAAAATTGCAGATTTCTATTTTGTCCCTAAAAACGATGACTCCGATCATGCCGAAAAAGCGAGATTCTTGACAGGCCTAAAAAAATTTTTAGAACCATTTTCACAAAAAATTGCAGATATTTTTTTCATTTTCGTGACACAAAAACAGTGACCCCGGTCATGCCGAACTATCGACATTCTGGACAGGCCTAAAAAACATTTTAAAACCATTTTCACAAAAAATTGCAGATTTCTATTTTGTCCCTAAAAACGATGACTCCGATCATACCGAAAAAGCGACATTCTGGACAGGCCTAAAAAAATTTTAAAAACCATTTTCACCAAAAATTGCTGATTTTCTTTTCTTCATTTTCGTGACACAAAAACAGTGACCCCGGTCATGCCGAACTATCGACATTCTGGACAGGCCTAAAAAAACATTTTAAAACCATTTTCACAAAAAATTGCAGATTTCTATTTTGTCCCTAAAAACGATGACTCCGATCATGCCGAAAAAGCGACATTCTGGACAGGCCTAAAAATTTTTTTTAACCATTTTCAATAAAAATTGCAGATATTTTTTTCTCATTTTCGTGACACAAAAACAGTGACCCCGGTCATGCCGAACTATCGACATTCTGGACAGGCCTAAAAAACACATTTTAAAACCATTTTCACAAAAAATTGCAGATTTCTATTTTGTCCCTAAAAACGATGACTCCGATCATGCCGAAAAAGCGACATTCTGGACAGGCCTAAAAAAATTTTTAAAAACCATTTTCACCAAAAATGGCTGATTTTTTTTTCTTCATTTTCGTGACACAAAAACAGTGACCCCGGTTATGCCGAACTAGCGACATTCTGGACAGGCCTAAAAAAAAGCATTTTAGAACCATTTTCAAAAAAAGCTCAGAATTCTTTTTTTCATTTTTTGACACAAAAACAGTGACCCCGGTCATGCAGAACTATCGACATACTGGACAGGCCTAAAAAAACATTTTAAAACCATTTTCACAAAAAATTGCAGATTTCTATTTTGTCCCTAAAAACGTTGACTCCGATCATGCCGAAAAAGCGACATTCTGGACAGGTCTAAAAAAATGTTTTAAAACCATTTTCACCAAAAATTGCTGATTTTTTTTTCTTCATTTTCGTGACACAAAAACAGTGACCCCGGTCATGCCGAACTAGCGACATTCTGGACAGGCCTAAAAAAACATTTTAAAACCATTTTCACAAAAAATTGTAGATTTCTATTTTTGTCACCAAAAACGATGACTCCGATCATGCCGAACTAGCGACATTTTGGACAGGCCTAAAAAAAAGCATTTTAGAACCATTTTCAAAAAAAAGCTCAGAATGCTTTTTTTCATTTTTTGACACAAAAACAGTGACCCGGTCATGCCGAACTATCGACATTCTGGACAGGCCTAAAAAAAATTTTTAGAACCATTTTCACAAAAAATTGCAGATTTCTATTTTGTCCCTAAAAACGATGACTCCGATCATGCCGAAAAAGCGAGATTCTTGACAGGCCTAAAAAAAATTTTTAGAACCATTTTCACAAAAAATTGCAGATATTTTTTTTCATTTTCGTGACACAAAAACAGTGACCCCGGTCATGCCGAACTATCGACATTCTGGACAGGCCTAAAAAAACATTTTAAAACCATTTTCACAAAAAATTGCAGATTTCTATTTTGTCCCTAAAAACGATGACTCCGATCATACCGAAAAAGCGACATTCTGGACAGGCCTAAAAAAATTTTAAAAACCATTTTCACCAAAAATTGCTGATTTTCTTTTCTTCATTTTCGTGACACAAAAACAGTGACCCCGGTCATGCCGAACTATCGACATTCTGGACAGGCCTAAAAAACATTTTAAAACCATTTTCACAAAAAATTGCAGATTTCTATTTTGTCCCTAAAAACGATGACTCCGATCATGCCGAAAAAGCGACATTCTGGACAGGCCTAAAAAATTTTTTTTAACCATTTTCAATAAAAATTGCAGATATTTTTTCTCATTTTCGTGACACAAAAACAGTGACCCCGGTCATGCCGAACTATCGACATTCTGGACAGGCCTAAAAAACACATTTTAAAACCATTTTCACAAAAAATTGCAGATTTCTATTTTGTCCCTAAAAACGATGACTCCGATCATGCCGAAAAAGCGACATTCTGGACAGGCCTAAAAAAATTTTTAAAAACCATTTTCACCAAAAATGGCTGATTTTTTTTTCTTCATTTTCGTGACACAAAAACAGTGACCCCGGTTATGCCGAACTAGCGACATTCTGGACAGGCCTAAAAAAAAAGCATTTTAGAACCATTTTCAAAAAAAAACTCAGAATTCTTTTTTTCATTTTTTGACACAAAAACAGTGACCCCGGTCATGCAGAACTATCGACATACTGGACAGGCCTAAAAAAAACATTTTAAAACCATTTTCACAAAAAATTGCAGATTTCTATTTTGTCCCTAAAAACGTTGACTCCGATCATGCCGAAAAAGCGACATTCTGGACAGGTCTAAAAAAATGTTTTAAAACCATTTTCACCAAAAATTGCTGATTTTTTTTTCTTCATTTTCGTGACACAAAAACAGTGACCCCGGTCATGCCGAACTAGCGACATTCTGGACAGGCCTAAAAAAAAATTTAGAACCATTTTCACAAAAAATTGTAGATTTCTATTTTTGTCACCAAAAACGATGACTCCGATCATGCCGAACTAGCGACATTTTGGACAGGCCTAAAAAAAAGCATTTTAGAACCATTTTCAAAAAAAAAGCTCAGAATGCTTTTTTTCATTTTTTGACACAAAAACAGTGACCCGGTCATGCCGAACTATCGACATTCTGGACAGGCCTAAAAAACACATTTTAAAACCATTTTCACAAAAAATTGCAGATTTCTATTTTGTCCCTAAAAACGATGACTCCGATCATGCCGAAAAAGCGACATTCTTGACAGGCCTAAAAAAAATTTTTAGAACCATTTTCACAAAAAATTGCAGATATTTTTTTCATTTTCGTGACACAAAAACAGTGACCCCGGTCATGCCGAACTATCGACATTCTGGACAGGCCTAAAAAACATTTTAAAACCATTTTCACAAAAAATTGCAGATTTCTATTTTGTCCCTAAAAATGATGACTCCGATCATGCCGAAAAAGCGACATTCTGGACAGGCCTAAAAAAAAATTTTAGAACCATTTTCACAAGAAATTGCAGATATTTTTTTTTCATTTTCGTGACACAAAAACAGTGACCCCGGTCATGCCGAACTATCGACATTCTGGACAGGCCTAAAAAAAAACATTTTAAAACCATTTTCACAAAAAATTGTAGATTTCTATTTTTGTCACCAAAAACGATGACTCCGATCATGCCGAACTAGCGACATTTTGGACAGGCCTAAAAAAAAAGCATTTTAGAACCATTTTCAAAAAAAAAGCTCAGAATTCTTTTTTTCATTTTTTGACACAAAAACAGTGACCCTGGTCATGCCGAACTATCGACATTCTGGACAGGCCTAAAAAAAACATTTTAAAACCATTTTCACAAAAAATTGCAGATTTCTATTTTGTCCCTAAAAACGATGACTCCGATCATGCCGAAAAAGCGACATTCTGGACAAGTCTAAAAAAATGTTTTAAAACCATTTTCACCAAAAATTGCTGATTTTTTTTTCTTCATTTTCGTGACACAAAAACAGTGACCCCGGTCATGCCGAACTAGCGACATTCTGGACAGGCCTAAAAAAAACATTTTAAAACCATTTTCACAAAAAATTGTAGATTTCTATTTTTGTCACCAAAAACAATGACTCCGATCATGCCGAACTAGCGACATTTTGGACAGGCCTAAAAAAAAAGCATTTTAGAACCATTTTCAAAAAAAAAGCTCAGAATGCTTTTTTTCATTTTTTGACACAAAAACAGTGACATGCCGAACTATCGACATTCTGGACAGGCCTAAAAACACATTTTAAAACCATTTTCACAAAAAATTGCAGATTTCTATTTTGTCCCTAAAAACGATGACTCCGATCATGCCGAAAAAGCGACATTCTGGACAGGCCTAAAAAAAATGTTTAGAACCATTTTCACAAAAAATTGCAGATATTCTTTTCTTCATTTTCGTGACACAAAAACAGTGACCCCGGTCATGCCGAACTATCGACATTCTGGACAGGCCTAAAAAACACATTTTAAAACCATTTTCACAAAAAATTGCAGATTTCTATTTTGTCCCTAAAAACGATGACTCCGATCATGCCGAAAAAGCGACATTCTGGACAGGCCTAAAAAAAATTTTTAAAACCATTTTCACCAAAAATTGCAGATATTTTTTTTCATTTTCGTGACACAAAAACAGTGACCCCGGTCATGCCGAACTATCGACATTCTGGACAGGCCTAAAAAAACATTTTAAAACCATTTTCACAAAAAATTGCAGATTTCTATTTTGTCCCTAAAAACGATGACTCCGATCATGCCGAAAAAGCGACATTCTGGACAGGCCTAAAAAAAAATTTTAGAACCATTTTCACAAGAAATTGCAGATATTTTTTTTTCATTTTCGTGACACAAAAACAGTGACCCCGGTCATGCCGAACTATCGACATTCTGGACAGGCCTAAAAAAACATTTTAAAACCATTTTCACAAAAATTGTAGATTTCTATTTTTGTCACCAAAAACGATGACTCCGATCATGCCGAACTAGCGACATTTTGGACAGGCCTAAAAAAAAGCATTTTAGAACCATTTTCAAAAAAAAGCTCAGAATTCTTTTTTCATTTTTTGACACAAAAACAGTGACCCTGGTCATGCCGAACTATCGACATTCTGGACAGGCCTAAAAAAAACATTTTAAAACCATTTTCACAAAAAATTGCAGATTTCTATTTTGTCCCTAAAAACGATGACTCCGATCATGCCGAAAAAGCGACATTCTGGACAAGTCTAAAAAAATGTTTTAAAACCATTTTCACCAAAAATTGCTGATTTTTTTTTCTTCATTTTCGTGACACAAAAACAGTGACCCCGGTCATGCCGAACTAGCGACATTCTGGACAGGCCTAAAAAAAACATTTTAAAACCATTTTCACAAAAAATTGTAGATTTCTATTTTTGTCACCAAAAACGATGACTCCGATCATGCCGAACTAGCGACATTTTGGACAGGCCTAAAAAAAAGCATTTTAGAACCATTTTCAAAAAAAAAGCTCAGAATGCTTTTTTTCATTTTTTGACACAAAAACAGTGACATGCCGAACTATCGACATTCTGGACAGGCCTAAAAAACACATTTTAAAACCATTTTCACAAAAAATTGCAGATTTCTATTTTGTCCCTAAAAACGATGACTCCGATCATGCCGAAAAAGCGACATTCTGGACAGGCCTAAAAAAATTTTTAGAACCATTTTCACAAAAAATTGCAGATATTCTTTTCTTCATTTTCGTGACACAAAAACAGTGACCCCGGTCATGCCGAACTATCGACATTCTGGACAGGCCTAAAAAACA
This sequence comes from Salmo salar, assembly GCF_905237065.1. NCBI lineage: Eukaryota > Metazoa > Chordata > Actinopteri > Salmoniformes > Salmonidae > Salmo > Salmo salar. Next base: position 72,882 of record NW_025547275.1, read on the forward strand.
CATTTTAAAACCATTTTCACAAAAAATTGCAGATTTCTATTTTGTCCCTAAAAACGATGACTCCGATCATGCCGAAAAAGCGACATTCTGGACAGGCCTAAAAAAAATTTTAAAAACCATTTTCACCAAAAATGGCTGATTTTTTTTTCTTCATTTTCGTGACACAAAAACAGTGACCCCGGTTATGCCGAACTAGCGACATTCTGGACAGGCCTAAAAAAAAAGCATTTTAGAACCATTTTCACAAAAAACTCAGAATTCTTTTTTCATTTTTTGACACAAAAACAGTGACCCCGGTCATGCAGAACTATCGACATACTGGACAGGCCTAAAAAAACATTTTAAAACCATTTTCACAAAAAATTGCAGATTTCTATTTTGTCCCTAAAAACGATGACTCCGATCATGCCGAAAAAGCGACATTCTGGACAGGCCTAAAAAATTTTTTTAAAACCATTTTCACCAAAAATTGCTGATTTTTTTTTCTTCATTTTCGTGACACAAAAACAGTGACCCCGGTTATGCCGAACTAGCGACATTCTGGACAGGCCTAAAAAAAAAGCATTTTAGAACCATTTTCAAAAAAAAAGCTCAGAATTCTTTTTTTCATTTTTTGACACAAAAACAGTGACCCCGGTCATGCTGAACTATCGACATACTGGACAGGCCTAAAAAAAACATTTTAAAACCATTTTCACAAAAAATTGCAGATTTCTATTTTGTCCCTAAAAACGTTGACTCCGATCATGCCGAAAAAGCGACATTCTGGACAGGTCTAAAAAAATGTTTTAAAACCATTTTCACCAAAAATTGCTGATTTTTTTTTCTTCATTTTCGTGACACAAAAACAGTGACCCCGGTCATGCCGAACTAGCGACATTCTGGACAGGCCTAAAAAAACATTTTAAAACCATTTTCACAAAAAATTGTAGATTTCTATTTTTGTCACCAAAAACGATGACTCCGATCATGCCGAACTAGCGACATTTTGGACAGGCCTAAAAAAAAAGCATTTTAGAACCATTTTCAAAAAAAAAGCTCAGAATGCTTTTTTTCATTTTTTGACACAAAAACAGTGACCCGGTCATGCCGAACTATCGACATTCTGGACAGGCCTAAAAAAAATTTTTAGAACCATTTTCACAAAAAATTGCAGATTTCTATTTTGTCCCTAAAAACGATGACTCCGATCATGCCGAAAAAGCGAGATTCTTGACAGGCCTAAAAAAAATTTTTAGAACCATTTTCACAAAAAATTGCAGATATTTTTTTTTCATTTTCGTGACACAAAAACAGTGACCCCGGTCATGCCGAACTATCGACATTCTGGACAGGCCTAAAAAACATTTTAAAACCATTTTCACAAAAAATTGCAGATTTCTATTTTGTCCCTAAAAACGATGACTCCGATCATACCGAAAAAGCGACATTCTGGACAGGCCTAAAAAAAATTTTAAAAACCATTTTCACCAAAAATTGCTGATTTTCTTTTCTTCATTTTCGTGACACAAAAACAGTGACCCCGGTCATGCCGAACTATCGACATTCTGGACAGGCCTAAAAAAACATTTTAAAACCATTTTCACAAAAAATTGCAGATTTCTATTTTGTCCCTAAAAACGATGACTCCGATCATGCCGAAAAAGCGACATTCTGGACAGGCCTAAAAAAATTTTTTATAACCATTTTCACAAAAAATTGCAGATATTTTTTTCTCATTTTCGTGACACAAAAACAGTGACCCCGGTCATGCCGAACTATCGACATTCTGGACAGGCCTAAAAAACATTTTAAAACCATTTTCACAAAAAATTGCAGATTTCTATTTTGTCCCTAAAAATGATGACTCCGATCATGCCGAAAAAGCGACATTCTGGACAGGCCTAAAAAAAATTTTAGAACCATTTTCACAAGAAATTGCAGATATTTTTTTTCATTTTCGTGACACAAAAACAGTGACCCCGGTCATGCCGAACTATCGACATTCTGGACAGGCCTAAAAAAACATTTTAAAACCATTTTCACAAAAAATTGTAGATTTCTATTTTTGTCACCAAAAACGATGACTCCGATCATGCCGAACTAGCGACATTTTGGACAGGCCTAAAAAAAAGCATTTTAGAACCATTTTCAAAAAAAAGCTCAGAATTCTTTTTTTCATTTTTTGACACAAAAACAGTGACCCTGGTCATGCCGAACTATCGACATTCTGGACAGGCCTAAAAAAACATTTTAAAACCATTTTCACAAAAAATTGCAGATTTCTATTTTGTCCCTAAAAACGATGACTCCGATCATGCCGAAAAAGCGACATTCTGGACAAGTCTAAAAAAATGTTTTAAAACCATTTTCACCAAAAATTGCTGATTTTTTTTTCTTCATTTTCGTGACACAAAAACAGTGACCCCGGTCATGCCGAACTAGCGACATTCTGGACAGGCCTAAAAAAACATTTTAAAACCATTTTCACAAAAATTGTAGATTTCTATTTTTGTCACCAAAAACAATGACTCCGATCATGCCGAACTAGCGACATTTTGGACAGGCCTAAAAAAAGCATTTTAGAACCATTTTCAAAAAAAAAGCTCAGAATGCTTTTTTTCATTTTTTGACACAAAAACAGTGACATGCCGAACTATCGACATTCTGGACAGGCCTAAAAAACACATTTTAAAACCATTTTCACAAAAAATTGCAGATTTCTATTTTGTCCCTAAAAACGATGACTCCGATCATGCCGAAAAAGCGACATTCTGGACAGGCCTAAAAAAAATGTTTAGAACCATTTTCACAAAAAATTGCAGATATTCTTTTCTTCATTTTCGTGACACAAAAACAGTGACCCCGGTCATGCCGAACTATCGACATTCTGGACAGGCCTAAAAAACACATTTTAAAACCATTTTCACAAAAAATTGCAGATTTCTATTTTGTCCCTAAAAACGATGACTCCGATCATGCCGAAAAAGCGACATTCTGGACAGGCCTAAAAAAATTTTAAAAACCATTTTCACCAAAAATGGCTGATTTTTTTTCTTCATTTTCGTGACACAAAAACAGTGACCCCGGTTATGCCGAACTAGCGACATTCTGGACAGGCCTAAAAAAAAGCATTTTAGAACCATTTTCCAAAAAACTCAGAATTCTTTTTTCATTTTTTGACACAAAAACAGTGACCCCGGTCATGCAGAACTATCGACATACTGGACAGGCCTAAAAAAACATTTTAAAACCATTTTCACAAAAAATTGCAGATTTCTATTTTGTCCCTAAAAACGATGACTCCGATCATGCCGAAAAAGCGACATTCTGGACAGGCCTAAAAAAAAATTTAAAAACCATTTTCACCAAAAATTGCTGATTTTTTTTTCTTCATTTTCGTGACACAAAAACAGTGACCCCGGTTATGCCGAACTAGCGACATTCTGGACAGGCCTAAAAAAAATTTTAGAACCATTTTCACAAAAAATTGTAGATTTCTATTTTTGTCACCAAAAACGATGACTCCGATCATGCCGAACTAGCAACATTTTGGACAGGCCTAAAAAAAAAGCATTTTAGAACAATTTTAAAAAAAAAGCTCAGAATGCTTTTTTTCATTTTTTGACACAAAAACAGTGACCCGGTCATGCCGAACTATCGACATTCTGGACAGGCCTAAAAAACACATTTTAAAACCATTTTCACAAAAAATTGCAGATTTCTATTTTGTCCCTAAAAACGATGACTCCGATCATGCCGAAAAAGCGACATTCTTGACAGGCCTAAAAAAATTTTTAGAACCATTTTCACAAAAAATTGCAGATATTTTTTTTCATTTTCGTGACACAAAAACAGTGACCCCGGTCATGCCGAACTATCGACATTCTGGACAGGCCTAAAAAAACATTTTAAAACCATTTTCACAAAAAATTGCAGATTTCTATTTTGTCCCTAAAAATGATGACTCCGATCATGCCGAAAAAGCGACATTCTGGACAGGCCTAAAAAAAATTTTAGAACCATTTTCACAAGAAATTGCAGATATTTTTTTTTCATTTTCGTGACACAAAAACAGTGACCCGGTCATGCCGAACTATCGACATTCTGGACAGGCCTAAAAAAACATTTTAAAACCATTTTCACAAAAAATTGTAGATTTCTATTTTTGTCACCAAAAACGATGACTCCGATCATGCCGAACTAGCGACATTTTGGACAGGCCTAAAAAAAAAGCATTTTAGAACCATTTTCAAAAAAAAGCTCAGAATTCTTTTTTCATTTTTTGACACAAAAACAGTGACCCTGGTCATGCCGAACTATCGACATTCTGGACAGGCCTAAAAAAACATTTTAAAACCATTTTCACAAAAAATTGCAGATTTCTATTTTGTCCCTAAAAACGATGACTCAGATCATGCCGAAAAAGCGACATTCTGGACAAGTCTAAAAAAATGTTTTAAAACCATTTTCACCAAAAATTGCTGATTTTTTTTTCTTCATTTTCGTGACACAAAAACAGTGACCCCGGTCATGCCGAACTAGCGACATTCTGGACAGGCCTAAAAAAACATTTTAAAACCATTTTCACAAAAAATTGTAGATTTCTATTTTGTCACCAAAAACAATGACTCCGATCATGCCGAACTAGCGACATTTTGGACAGGCCTAAAAAAAAAGCATTTTAGAACCATTTTCAAAAAAAAGCTCAGAATGCTTTTTTTCATTTTTTGACACAAAAACAGTGACATGCCGAACTATCGACATTCTGGACAGGCCTAAAAAACACATTTTAAAACCATTTTCACAAAAAAATGCAGATTTCTATTTTGTCCCTAAAAACGATGACTCCGATCATGCCGAAAAAGCGACATTCTGGACAGGCCTAAAAAAAATGTTTAGAACCATTTTCACAAAAAATTGCAGATATTCTTTTCTTCATTTTCGTGACACAAAAACAGTGACCCCGGTCATGCCGAACTATCGACATTCTGGACAGGCCTAAAAAACACATTTTAAAACCATTTTCACAAAAAATTGCAGATTTCTATTTTGTCCCTAAAAACGATGACTCCGATCATGCCGAAAAAGCGACATTCTGGACAGGCCTAAAAAAAATTTTAGAACCATTTTCACCAAAAATTGCTAGATTTTTTTCTTCATTTTCGTGACACAAAAACAGTGACCCCGGTCATGCCGAACTAGCGACATTCTGGACAGGCCTAAAAAAACATTTTAAAACCATTTTCACAAAAAATTGTAGATTTCTATTTTTGTCACCAAAAACGATGACTCCGATCATGCCGAACTAGCGACATTTTGGACAGGCCTAAAAAAAAGCATTTTAGAACCATTTTCAAAAAAAAAGCTCAGAATGCTTTTTTTCATTTTTTGACACAAAAACAGTGACATGCCGAACTATCGACATTCTGGACAGGCCTAAAAAACACATTTTAAAACCATTTTCACAAAAAATGCAGATTTCTATTTTGTCCCTAAAAACGATGACTCCGATCATGCCGAAAAAGCGACATTCTGGACAGGCCTAAAAAAAATGTTTAGAACCATTTTCACAAAAAATTGCAGATATTCTTTTCTTCATTTTCGTGACACAAAAACAGTGACCCCGGTCATGCCGAACTATCGACATTCTGGACAGGCCTAAAAAACACATTTTAAAACCATTTTCACAAAAAATTGCAGATTTCTATTTTGTCCCTAAAAACGATGACTCCGATCATGCCGAAAAAGCGACATTCTGGACAGGCCTAAAAAAAATTTTAAAAACCATTTTCACCAAAAATGGCTGATTTTTTTTTCTTCATTTTCGTGACACAAAAACAGTGACCCCGGTTATGCCGAACTAGCGACATTCTGGACAGGCCTAAAAAAAAGCATTTTAGAACCATTTTCAAAAAAAAAGCTCAGAATTCTTTTTTCATTTTTTGACACAAAAACAGTGACCCCGGTCATGCAGAACTATCGACATACTGGACAGGCCTAAAAAAACATTTTAAAACCATTTTCACAAAAAATTGCAGATTTCTATTTTGTCCCTAAAAACGTTGACTCCGATCATGCCGAAAAAGCGACATTCTGGACAGGTCTAAAAAAATGTTTTAAAACCATTTTCACCAAAAATTGCTGATTTTTTTTTCTTCATTTTCGTGACACAAAAACAGTGACCCCGGTCATGCCGAACTAGCGACATTCTGGACAGGCCTAAAAAAAATTTAGAACCATTTTCACAAAAAATTGTAGATTTCTATTTTTGTCACCAAAAACGATGACTCCGATCATGCCGAACTAGCGACATTTTGGACAGGCCTAAAAAAAAAGCATTTTAGAACCATTTTCAAAAAAAAGCTCAGAATGCTTTTTTTCATTTTTTGACACAAAAACAGTGACCCGGTCATGCCGAACTATCGACATTCTGGACAGGACTAAAAAACACATTTTAAAACCATTTTCACAAAAAATTGCAGATTTCTATTTTGTCCCTAAAAACGATGACTCCGATCATGCCGAAAAAGCGACATTCTTGACAGGCCTAAAAAAAATTTTTAGAACCATTTTCACAAAAAATTGCAGATATTTTTTTTCATTTTCGTGACACAAAAACAGTGACCCCGGTCATGCCGAACTATCGACATTCTGGACAGGCCTAAAAAACATTTTAAAACCATTTTCACAAAAAATTGCAGATATTTTTTTTTCATTTTCGTGACACAAAAACAGTGACCCCGGTCATGCCGAACTATCGACATTCTGGACAGGCCTAAAAAAAACATTTTAAAACCATTTTCACAAAAAATTGTAGATTTCTATTTTTGTCACCAAAAACGATGACTCCGATCATGCCGAACTAGCGACATTTTGGACAGGCCTAAAAAAAAGCATTTTAGAACCATTTTCAAAAAAAAGCTCAGAATTCTTTTTTTCATTTTTTGACACAAAAACAGTGACCCTGGTCATGCCGAACTATCGACATTCTGGACAGGCCTAAAAAAACATTTTAAAACCATTTTCACAAAAAATTGCAGATTTCTATTTTGTCCCTAAAAACGATGACTCCGATCATGCCGAAAAAGCGACATTCTGGACAAGTCTAAAAAAATGTTTTAAAACCATTTTCACCAAAAATTGCTGATTTTTTTTTCTTCATTTTCGTGACACAAAAACAGTGACCCCGGTCATGCCGAACTAGCGACATTCTGGACAGGCCTAAAAAAAACATTTTAAAACCATTTTCACAAAAAATTGTAGATTTCTATTTTTGTCACCAAAAACAATGACTCCGATCATGCCGAACTAGCGACATTTTGGACAGGCCTAAAAAAAAAGCATTTTAGAACCATTTTCAAAAAAAAAGCTCAGAATGCTTTTTTTCATTTTTTGACACAAAAACAGTGACATGCCGAACTATCGACATTCTGGACAGGCCTAAAAAACACATTTTAAAACCATTTTCACAAAAAATTGCAGATTTCTATTTTGTCCCTAAAAACGATGACTCCGATCATGCCGAAAAAGCGACATTCTTGACAGGCCTAAAAAAATGTTTAGAACCATTTTCACAAAAAATTGCAGATATTTTTTTTTCATTTTCGTGACACAAAAACAGTGACCCCGGTCATGCCGAACTATCGACATTCTGGACAGGCCTAAAAAAACATTTTAAAACCATTTTCACAAAAAATTGCAGATATCTATTTTGTCCCTAAAAATGATGACTCCGATCATGCCGAAAAAGCGACATTCTGGACAGGCCTAAAAAAAATTTTAAAACCATTTTCACCAAAAATTGCTGATTTTTTTTCCTTCATTTTCGTGACACAAAAACAGTGACCCCGGTCATGCCGAACTATCGACATTCTGGACAGGCCTAAAAAAACATTTTAAAACCATTTTCACAAAAAATTGCAGATTTCTATTTTGTCCCTAAAAACGATGACTCCGATCATGCCGAAAAAGCGACATTCTGGACAGGCCTAAAAAAAAATTTAAACAAAATTTTCACCAAAAATTGCTGATTTTTTTTTCTTCATTTTCGTGACACAAAAACTGTGACCCCGGTTATGCCGAACTAGCGACATTCTGGACAGGCCTAAAAAAAACATTTTAAAACCATTTTCACAAAAAATTGTAGATTTCTATTTTTGTCACCAAAAACGATGACTCCGATCATGCCGAACTAGCGACATTTTGGACAGGCCTAAAAAAAAGCATTTTAGAACCATTTTCAAAAAAAAAGCTCAGAATGCTTTTTTAAATTTTTTGACACAAAAACAGTGACCCCGGTCATGCCGAACTATCGAAATTCTGGACAGGCCTAAAAAACACATTTTAAAACCATTTTCACAAAAAATTGCAGATTTCTATTTTGTCCCTAAAAACGATGACTCCGATCATGCCGAAAAAGCGACATTCTTGACAGGCCTAAAAAAAAATTTTAGAACCATTTTCACAAAAAATTGCAGATATTTTTTTTTCATTTTCGTGACACAAAAACATTGACCCCGGTCATGCCGAACTATCGACATTCTGGACAGGCCTAAAAAAACATTTTAAAACCATTTTCACAAAAAATTGCAGATTTCTATTTTGTCCCTAAAAATGATGACTCCGATCATGCCGAAAAAGCGACATTCTGGACAGGCCTAAAAAAAAATTTTAGAACCATTTTCACAAAAAATTGCAGATATTTTTTTTTTTGTCACCAAAAACGATGACTCCGATCATGCCGAACTAGCGACATTTTGGACAGGCCTAAAAAAAAAGCATTTTAGAACCATTTTCAAAAAAAAAGCTCAGAATTCTTTTTTTCATTTTTTGACACAAAAACAGTGACCCCGGTCATGCCGAACTATCGACATTCTGGACAGGCCTAAAAAAACATTTTAAAACCATTTTCACAAAAAATTGCAGATTTCTATTTTGTCCCTAAAAACGATGACTCCGATCATGCCGAAAAAGCGACATTCTGGACAGGCCTAAAAAATTTTAAAAAAACATTTTCACCAAAAATGGCTGATTTTTTTTCCTTCATTTTTTGACACAAAAACAGTGACCCCGGTCATACCGAACTATCGACATTCTGGACAGGCCTAAAAAAAACATTTTAAAACCATTTTCACAAAAAATTGTAGATTTCTATTTTTGTCACCAAAAACAATGACTCCGATCATGCCGAACTAGCGACATTTTGGACAGGCCTAAAAAAAAAGCATTTTAGAACCATTTTCAAAAAAAAAGCTCAGAATGCTTTTTTTCATTTTTTGACACAAAAACAGTGACATGCCGAACTATCGACATTCTGGACAGGCCTAAAAAACACATTTTAAAACCATTTTCACAAAAAATTGCAGATTTCTATTTTGTCCCTAAAAACGATGACTCCGATCATGCCGAAAAAGCGACATTCTTGACAGGCCTAAAAAAAATGTTTAGAACCATTTTCACAAAAAATTGCAGATATTTTTTTTTTCATTTTCGTGACACAAAAACAGTGACCCCGGTCATGCCGAACTATCGACATTCTGGACAGGCCTAAAAAAACATTTTAAAACCATTTTCACAAAAATTGCAGATATCTATTTTGTCCCTAAAAATGATGACTCCGATCATGCCGAAAAAGCGACATTCTGGACAGGCCTAAAAAAATTTTTAAAACCATTTTCACCAAAAATTGCTGATTTTTTTTCCTTCATTTTCGTGACACAAAAACAGTGACCCCGGTCATGCCGAACTATCGACATTCTGGACAGGCCTAAAAAAACATTTTAAAACCATTTTCACAAAAAATTGCAGATTTCTATTTTGTCCCTAAAAACGATGACTCCGATCATGCCGAAAAAGCGACATTCTGGACAGGCCTAAAAAAAAATTTAAAAAAAATTTTCACCAAAAATTGCTGATTTTTTTTTCTTCATTTTCGTGACACAAAAACTGTGACCCCGGTTATGCCGAACTAGCGACATTCTGGACAGGCCTAAAAAAAACATTTTAAAACCATTTTCACAAAAAATTGTAGATTTCTATTTTTGTCACCAAAAACGATGACTCCGATCATGCCGAACTAGCGACATTTTGGACAGGCCTAAAAAAAAGCATTTTAGAACCATTTTCACCAAAAATTGCAGATATTTTTTTTCATTTTCGTGACACAAAAACATTGACCCCGGTCATGCCGAACTATCGACATTCTGGACAGGCCTAAAAAAACATTTTAAAACCATTTTCACAAAAAATTGCCGATTTCTATTTTGTCCCTAAAAATGATGACTCCGATCATGCCGAAAAAGCGACATTCTGGACAGGCCTAAAAAAAAATTTTAGAACCATTTTCACAAAAAATTGCAGATATTTTTTTTTTTGTCACCAAAAACGATGACTCCGATCATGCCGAACTAGCGACATTTTGGACAGGCCTAAAAAAAAAGCATTTTAGAACCATTTTCAAAAAAAAAGCTCAGAATTCTTTTTTTCATTTTTTGACACAAAAACAGTGACCCCGGTCATGCCGAACTATCGACATTCTGGACAGGCCTAAAAAAACATTATAAAACCATTTTCGCAAAAAATTGCAGATTTCTATTTTGTCCCTAAAAACGATGACTCCGATCATGCCGAAAAAGCGACATTCTGGACAGGCCTAAAAAATTTAAAAAAACATTTTCACCAAAAATGGCTGATTTTTTTTCCTTCATTTTTTGTCCCTAAAAACAGTGACCCCGGTCATGCCGAACTAGCGACATTCTGGACAGGCCTAAAAAAAACATTTTAAAACCATTTTCACAAAAAATTGTAGATTTCTATTTTTGTCACCAAAAACGATGACTCCGATTATGCCGAACTAGCGACATTTTGGACAGGCCTAAAAAAAAAGCATTTTAGAACCATTTTCAAAAAAAAAGCTCAGAATGCTTTTTTTCATTTTTTGACACAAAAACAGTGACCCCGGTCATGCCGAACTATCGACATTCTGGACAGGCCTAAAAAACACATTTTAAAACCATTTTCACAAAAAATTGCAGATTTCTATTTTGTCCCTAAAAACGATGACTCCGATCATGCCGAAAAAGCGACATTCTTGACAGGCCTAAAAAAAATGTTTAGAACCATTTTCACAAAAAATTGCAGATATTTTTTTTTTCATTTTCGTGACACAAAAACAGTGACCCCGGTCATGCCGAACTATCGACATTCTGGACAGGCCTAAAAAAACATTTTAAAACCATTTTCACAAAAAATTGCAGATTTCTATTTTGTCCCTAAAAACGATGACTCCGATCATGCCGAAAAAGCGACATTCTGGACAGGCCTAAAAAAATTAAAAAAAAACATTTTCACCAAAAATGGCTGATTTTTTTTTCTTCATTTTTTGACACAAAAACAGTGACCCCGGTCATACCGAACTATCGACATTCTGGACAGGCCTAAAAAAAACATTTTAAAACCATTTTCACAAAAAATTGCAGATTTCTATTTTGTCCCTAAAAACGATGACTCCGATCATGCCGAAAAAGCGACATTCTGGACAGGCCTAAAAAAAAATTTAAAAACCATTTTCACCAAAAATTGCTGATTTCTATTTTGTCCCTAAAAACGATGACTCCGATCATGCCGAAAAAGCGACATTCTTGACAGGCCTAAAAAAAATTTTTTGAACCATTTTCACAAAAAATTGCTGATATTTTTTTTTCATTTTCGTGACACAAAAACAGTGACCCCGGTCATGCCGAACTATCGACATTCTGGACAGGCCTAAAAAACATTTTAAAACCATTTTCACAAAAAATTGCAGATTTCTATTTTGTCCCTAAAAACGATGACTCCGATCATGCCGAAAAAGCGACATTCTGGACAGGCCTAAAAATTTTTTTTAAAAACATTTTCACCAAAAATGGCTGATTTTTTTTCTTCATTTTTTGACACAAAAACAGTGACCCCGGTCATACCGAACTATCGACATTCTGGACAGGCCTAAAAAAACATTTTAAAACCATTTTCACAAAAAATTGCAGATTTCTATTTTGTCCCTAAAAACGATGACTCCGATCATGCCGAAAAAGCGACATTCTGGACAGGCCTAAAAAAAATTTTAAAACCATTTTCACCAAAAATTGCTGATTTTTTTTTCTTCATTTTCGTGACACAAAAACAGTGACCCCGGTTATGCCGAACTAGCGACATTCTGGACAGGCCTAAAAAAACATTTTAAAACCATTTTCACAAAAAATTGTAGATTTCTATTTTTTTCACCAAAAACGATGACTCCGATCATGCCGAACTAGCGACATTTTGGACAGGCCTAAAAAAAAAGCATTTTAGAACCATTTTCAAAAAAAAAGCTCAGAATGCTTTTTTTCATTTTTTGACACAAAAACAGTGACCCCGGTCATGCCGAACTATCGACATTCTGGACAGGCCTAAAAAACACATTTTAAAACCATTTTCACAAAAAATTGCAGATTTCTATTTTGTCCCTAAAAACGATGACTCCGATCATGCCGAAAAAGCGACATTCTTGACAGGCCTAAAAAATTTTTTAGAACCATTTTCACAAAAAATTGCAGATATTTTTTTTTTCATTTTCGTGACACAAAAACAGTGACCCCGGTCATGCCGAACTATCGACATTCTGGACAGGCCTAAAAAACATTTTAAAACCATTTTCACAAAAAATTGCAGATTTCTATTTTGTCCCTAAAAATGATGACTCCGATCATGCCGAAAAAGCGACATTCTGGACAGGCCTAAAAAAATTTTTAAAAACCATTTTCACCAAAAATTGCTGATTTTTTTTTCTTCATTTTCGTGACACAAAAACAGTGACCCCGGTCATGCCGAACTATCAACATTCTGGACAGGCCTAAAAAAACATTTTAAAACCATTTTCACAAAAAATTGCAGATTTCTATTTTGTCCCTAAAAACGATGACTCCGATCATGCCGAAAAAGCGACATTCTGGACAGGCCTAAAAAATTTTTAAAAACCATTTTCACCAAAAATGGCAGATTTTTTTTTCTTCATTTTTTGACACAAAAACAGTGACCCCGGTCATACCGAACTGTCGACATTCTGGACAGGCCTAAAAAAAACATTTTAAAACCATTTTCACCAAAAATTGCAGATTTCTATTTTGTCCCTAAAAACGATGACTCCAATCATGCCGAAAAAGCGACATTCTGGACAGGCCTAAAAAAAAAATTAAAAACCATTTTCACCAAAAATTGCAGATTTTTTTTTCTTCATTTTCGTGACACAAAAACAGTGACCCCGGTTATGCCGAACTAGCGACATTCTGGACAGGCCTAAAAAAAACATTTTAAAACCATTTTCACAAAAAATTGTAGATTTCTATTTTTGTCACCAAAAACGATGACTCCGATCATGCCGAACTATCGACATTCTGGACAGGCCTAAAAAAACATTTTAAAACCATTTTCACAAAAAATTGCAGATTTCTATTTTGTCCCTAAAAACGATGACTCCGATCATGCCGAAAAAGCGACATTCTTGACAGGCCTAAAAAAAATGTTTAGAACCATTTTCAAAAAAAATTGCAGATATTTTTTTTCATTTTCGTGACACAAAAACAGTGACCCCGGTCATGCCGAACTATCGACATTCTGGACAGGCCTAAAAAACATTTTAAAACCATTTTCACAAAAAATTGCAGATTTCTATTTTGTCCCTAAAAACGATGACTCCGATCATGCCGAAAAAGCGACATTCTGGACAGGCCTAAAAAAAAGCATTTTAGAACCATTTTCAAAAAAAAGCTCAGAATTCTTTTTTTCATTTTTTGACACAAAAACAGTGACCCCGGTCATGCAGAACTATCGACATACTGGACAGGCCTAAAAACACATTTTAAAACCATTTTCACAAAAAATTGCAGATTTCTATTTTGTCCCTAAAAACGATGACTCCGATCATGCCGAAAAAGCGACATTCTGGACAGGCCTAAAAAAATTTTTAAAAACCATTTTCACCAAAAATTGCTGATTTTTTTTTCTTCATTTTCGTGACACAAAAACAGTGACCCCGGTCATGCCGAACTATCGACATTCTGGACAGGCCTAAAACAAACATTTTAAAACCATTTTCACAAAAAATTGCAGATTTCTATTTTGTCCCTAAAAACGATGACTCCGATCATGCCGAAAAAGCGACATTCTGGACAGGCCTAAAAATTTTTTTTTAACCATTTTCACAAAAAATTGCAGATATTTTTTTCTCATTTTCGTGACACAAAAACAGTGACCCCGGTCATGCAGAACTATCGACATACTGGACAGGCCTAAAAAAACATTTTAAAACCATTTTCACAAAAAATTGCAGATTTCTATTTTGTCCCTAAAAACGATGACTCCGATCATGCCGAAAAAGCGACATTCTGGACAGGCCTAAAAAAATGTTTTTGAACCATTTTCACAAAAAATTGCAGATTTCTATTTTGTCCCTAAAAACGATGACTCCGATCATGCCGAAAAAGCGACATTCTGGACAGGCCTAAAATTTTTTTTTTAACCATTTTCACAAAAAATTGCAGATATTTTTTTCTCATTTTCGTGACACAAAAACAGTGACCCCGGTCATGCCGAACTATCGACATTCTGGACAGGCCTAAAAAAAACATTTTAAAACCATTTTCACCAAAAATTGCAGATTTCTATTTTGTCCCTAAAAACGATGACTCCGATCATGCAGAAAAAGGGACATTCTGGACAGGTCAAAAAAAAAAATTTAAAACCATTTTCACCAAAAATTGCTGATTTTTTTTTCTTCATTTTCGTGACACAAAAACAGTGACCCCGGTCATGCCGAACTATCGACATTCTGGACAGGCCTAAAAAAAACATTTTAAAACCATTTTCACAAAAAATTGCAGATTTCTATTTTGTCCCTAAAAACGATGACTCCGATCATGCCGAAAAAGCGACATTCTGGACAGGTCTAAAAAATTTTTTTAAACCATTTTCACCAAAAATTGCTGATTTTTTTTTCTTCATTTTCGTGACACAAAAACAGTGACCCCGGTTATGCCGAACTAGCGACATTCTGGACAGGCCTAAAAAAACATTTTAAAACCATTTTCACAAAAAATTGCAGATTTCTATTTTGTCCCTAAAAACGTTGACTCCGATCATGCCGAAAAAGCGACATTCTGGACAGGTCTAAAAAATTTTTTTAAACCATTTTCACCAAAAATTGCTGATTTTTTTTTCTTCATTTTCGTGACACAAAAACAGTGACCCCGGTTATGCCGAACTAGCGACATTCTGGACAGTCCTAAAAAAAAAGCATTTTAGAACCATTTTCAAAAATAAAGCTCAGAATTCTTTTTTTCATTTTTTGACACAAAAACAGTGACCCCGGTTATGCCGAACTAGCGACATTCTGGACAGGCCTAAAAAAAACATTTTAAAACCATTTTCACAAAAAATTGCAGATTTCTATTTTGTCCCTAAAAACGATGACTCCGATCATGCCGAAAAAGCGACATTCTTGACAGGCCTAAAAAATTTTTAGAACCATTTTCACAAAAAATTGCAGATATTTTTTTTTCATTTTCGTGACACAAAAACAGTGACCCCGGTCATGCCGAACTATCGACATTCTGGACAGGCCTAAAAAAACATTTTAAAACCATTTTCACAAAAAATTGCAGATTTCTATTTTGTCCCTAAAAACGATGACTCCGATCATGCCGAAAAAGCGACATTCTGGACAGGCCTAAAAAAAAGCATTTTAGAACCATTTTCAAAAAAAAAGCTCAGAATTATTTTTTTCATTTTTTGACACAAAAACAGTGACCCCGGTCATGCAGAACTATCGACATACTGGACAGGCCTAAAAAACACATTTTAAAACCATTTTCACAAAAAATTGCAGATTTCTATTTTGTCCCTAAAAACGATGACTCCGATCATGCCGAAAAAGAGACATTCTGGACAGGCCTAAAAAAAACATTTTAAAACCATTTTCACCAAAAATTGCAGATTTCTATTTTGTCCCTAAAAACGATGACCCCGGTCATGCCGAACTAGCGACATTCTGGACAGGCCTAAAAAAAAACATTTTAAAACCATTTTCACAAAAAATTGTAGATTTCTATTTTTGTCACCAAAAACGAATACTCCGATCATGCCGAACATTTTGGACAGGCCTAAAAAAAAAGCATTTTAGAACCATATTCAAAAAAAAAGCTCAGAATTCTTTTTTTCATTTTTTGACACAAAAACAGTGACCCCGGTCATGCCGAACTATCGACATTCTGAAAAGGCCTAAAAAAAACATTTTAAAACCATTTTCACAAAAAATTGCAGATTTCTATTTTGTCCCTAAAAACGGTGACTCCGATCATGCCGAAAAAGCGACATTCTGGACAGGCCTAAAAAAAAATTTTAGAACCATTTTCACAAAAAATTGCAGATATTTTTCTTCATTTTCGTGACACAAAAACAGTGACCCCGGTCATGCCGAACTAGCGACATTCTGGACAGGCCTAAAAAAACATTTTAAAACCATTTTCACAAAAAATTGCAGATTTCTATTTTGTCCCTAAAAATGATGACTCCGATCATGCCGAAAAAGCGACATTCTGGACAGGCCTAAACATTTTTTTAAAAACCATTTTCACCAAAAATTGCTGATTTTTTTTTCTTCATTTTCGTGACACAAAAACAGTGACCCCGGTCATGCCGAACTATCAACATTCTGGACAGGCCTAAAAAAACATTTTAAAACCATTTTCACAAAAAATTGCAGATTTCTATTTTGTCCCTAAAAACGATGACTCCGATCATGCCGAAAAAGCAACATTCTGGACAGGCCTAAAAATTTTTTAAAAACCATTTTCACCAAAAATGGCAGATTTTTTTTTCTTCATTTTTTGACACAAAAACAGTGACCCCGGTCATACCGAACTGTCGACATTCTGGACAGGCCTAAAAAAAACATTTTAAAACCATTTTCACCAAAAATTGCAGATTTCTATTTTGTCCCTAAAAACGATGACTCCAATCATGCCGAAAAAGCGACATTCTGGACAGGCCTAAAAAAAACATTTTAAAACCATTTTCACAAAAAATTGCAGATTTCTATTTTGTCCCTAAAAACGATGACTCCGATCATGCCGAAAAAGCGACATTCTTGACAGGCCTAAAAAAAATGTTAGAACCATTTTCACAAAAAATTGCAGATATTTTTTTTTCATTTTCGTGACACAAAAACAGTGACCCCGGTCATGCCGAACTATCGACATTCTGGACAGGCCTAAAAAAACATTTTAAAACCATTTTCACAAAAAATTGCAGATTTCTATTTTGTCCCTAAAAACGATGACTCCGATCATGCCGAAAAAGCGACATTCTGGACAGGCCTAAAAAAAATTTAAAACCATTTTCACCAAAAATTGCTGATTTCTATTTTGTCCCTAAAAACGATGACTCCGATCATGCCGAAAAAGCGACATTCTTGACAGGCCTAAAAAAAAATTTTTGAACCATTTTCACAAAAAATTGCTGATATTTTTTTTTCATTTTCGTGACACAAAAACAGTGACCCCGGTCATGCCGAACTATCGACATTCTGGACAGGCCTAAAAAACATTTTAAAACCATTTTCACAAAAAATTGCAGATTTCTATTTTGTCCCTAAAAACGATGACTCCGATCATGCCGAAAAAGCGACATTCTGGACAGGCCTAAAAATTTAAAAAAACATTTTCACCAAAAATGGCTGATTTTTTTTCTTCATTTTTGACACAAAAACAGTGACCCCGGTCATACCGAACTATCGACATTCTGGACAGGCCTAAAAAAACATTTTAAAACCATTTTCACAAAAAATTGCAGATTTCTATTTTGTCCCTAAAAACGATGACTCCGATCATGCCGAAAAAGCGACATTCTGGACAGGCCTAAAAAATTTTTAAAACCATTTTCACCAAAAATTGCTGATTTTTTTTCTTCATTTTCGTGACACAAAAACAGTGACCCCGGTTATGCCGAACTAGCGACATTCTGGACAGGCCTAAAAAAACATTTTAAAACCATTTTCACAAAAATTGTAGATTTCTATTTTTGTCACCAAAAACGATGACTCCGATCATGCCGAACTAGCGACATTTTGGACAGGCCTAAAAAAAAAGCATTTTAGAACCATTTTCAAAAAAAAAGCTCAGAATGCTTTTTTTCATTTTTTGACACAAAAACAGTGACCCCGGTCATGCCGAACTATCGACATTCTGGACAGGCCTAAAAAACACATTTTAAAACCATTTTCACAAAAATTGCAGATTTCTATTTTGTCCCTAAAAACGATGACTCCGATCATGCCGAAAAGCGACATTCTTGACAGGCCTAAAAAATTTTTTAGAACCATTTTCACAAAAAATTGCAGATATTTTTTTTTCATTTTCGTGACACAAAAACAGTGACCCCGGTCATGCCGAACTATCGACATTCTGGACAGGCCTAAAAAAACATTTTAAAACCATTTTCACAAAAAATTGCAGATTTCTATTTTGTCCCTAAAAATGATGACTCCGATCATGCCGAAAAAGCGACATTCTGGACAGGCCTAAAAAATTTTTAAAAACCATTTTCACCAAAAATTGCTGATTTTTTTTTCTTCATTTTCGTGACACAAAAACAGTGACCCCGGTCATGCCGAACTATCAACATTCTGGACAGGCCTAAAAAAACATTTTAAAACCATTTTCACAAAAAATTGCAGATTTCTATTTTGTCCCTAAAAACGATGACTCCGATCATGCCGAAAAAGCGACATTCTGGACAGGCCTAAAAAATTTTTTAAAACCATTTTCACCAAAAATGGCAGATTTTTTTTTCTTCATTTTTTGACACAAAAACAGTGACCCCGGTCATACCGAACTGTCGACATTCTGGACAGGCCTAAAAAAAACATTTTAAAACCATTTTCACCAAAAATTGCAGATTTCTATTTTGTCCCTAAAAACGATGACTCCAATCATGCCGAAAAAGCGACATTCTGGACAGGCCTAAAAAAAAGCATTTTAGAACCATTTTCAAAAAAAAAGCTCAGAATTCTTTTTTTCATTTTTTGACACAAAAACAGTGACCCCGGTCATGCAGAACTATCGACATACTGGACAGGCCTAAAAAACACATTTTAAAACCATTTTCACAAAAAATTGCAGATTTCTATTTTGTCCCTAAAAACGATGACTCCGATCATGCCGAAAAAGCGACATTCTGGACAGGCCTAAAAAAAATTTAAAAAACCATTTTCACCAAAAATTGCTGATTTTTTTTTCTTCATTTTCGTGACACAAAAACAGTGACCCCGGTCATGCCGAACTATCGACATTCTGGACAGGCCTAAAAAAAACATTTTAAAACCATTTTCACAAAAAATTGCAGATTTCTATTTTGTCCCTAAAAACGATGACTCCGATCATGCAGAAAAAGCGACATTCTGGACAGGTCAAAAAAAAAAATTTAAAACCATTTTCACCAAAAATTGCTGATTTTTTTTTCTTCATTTTCGTGACACAAAAACAGTGACCCCGGTCATGCCGAACTATCGACATTCTGGACAGGCCTAAAAAAAACATTTTAAAACCATTTTCACAAAAAATTGCAGATTTCTATTTTGTCCCTAAAAACGATGACTCCGATCATGCCGAAAAAGCGACATTCTGGACAGGCCTAAAAAAAAGCATTTTAGAACCATTTTCAAAAAAAAAGCCCAGAATTCTTTTTTTCATTTTTTGACACAAAAACAGTGACCCCGGTCATGCAGAACTATCGACATACTGGACAGGCCTAAAAAACACATTTTAAAACCATTTTCACAAAAAATTGCAGATTTCTATTTTGTCCCTAAAAACGATGACTCCGATCATGCCGAAAAAGCGACATTCTGGACAGGCCTAAAAATTTTTTAAAAACCATTTTCACCAAAAATTGCTGATTTTTTTTTCTTCATTTTCGTGACACAAAAACAGTGACCCCGGTCATGCCGAACTATCGACATTCTGGACAGGCCTAAAACAAACATTTTAAAACCATTTTCACAAAAAATTGCAGATTTCTATTTTGTCCCTAAAAACGATGACTCCGATCATGCCGAAAAAGCGACATTCTGGACAGGCCTAAAATTTTTTTTTTTAACCATTTTCACAAAAAATTGCAGATATTTTTTTCTCATTTTCGTGACACAAAAACAGTGACCCCGGTCATGCAGAACTATCGACATACTGGACAGGCCTAAAAAAACCATTTTAAAACCATTTTCACAAAAAATTGCAGATTTCTATTTTGTCCCTAAAAACGATGACTCCGATCATGCCGAAAAAGCGACATTCTGGACAGGCCTAAAAAATGTTTTTGAACCATTTTCACAAAAAATTGCAGATTTCTATTTTGTCCCTAAAAACGATGACTCCGATCATGCCGAAAAAGCGACATTCTGGACAGGCCTAAAAAATTTTTTTTTAACCATTTTCACAAAAAATTGCAGATATTTTTTCTCATTTTCGTGACACAAAAACAGTGACCCCGGTCATGCCGAACTATCGACATTCTGGACAGGCCTAAAAAAACATTTTAAAACCATTTTCACCAAAAATTGCAGATTTCTATTTTGTCCCTAAAAACGATGACTCCGATCATGCAGAAAAAGCGACATTCTGGACAGGTCAAAAAAAATTTTTTAAAACCATTTTCACCAAAAATTGCTGATTTTTTTTTCTTCATTTTCGTGACACAAAAACAGTGACCCCGGTCATGCCGAACTATCGACATTCTGGACAGGCCTAAAAAAACATTTTAAAACCATTTTCACAAAAATTGCAGATTTCTATTTTGTCCCTAAAAACGATGACTCCGATCATGCCGAAAAAGCGACATTCTGGACAGGTCTAAAAATTTTTTTTAAACCATTTTCACCAAAAATTGCTGATTTTTTTTCCTTCATTTTCGTGACACAAAAACAGTGACCCCGGTTATGCCGAACTAGCGACATTCTGGACAGGCCTAAAAAAACATTTTAAAACCATTTTCACAAAAAATTGCAGATTTCTATTTTGTCCCTAAAAACGTTGACTCCGATCATGCCGAAAAAGCGACATTCTGGACAGGTCTAAAAAAATTTTTTTAAACCATTTTCACCAAAAATTGCTGATTTTTTTTTCTTCATTTTCGTGACACAAAAACAGTGACCCCGGTTATGCCGAACTAGCGACATTCTGGACAGGCCTAAAAAAAAAGCATTTTAGAACCATTTTCAAAAATAAAGCTCAGAATTCTTTTTTTCATTTTTTGACACAAAAACAGTGACCCCGGTTATGCCGAACTAGCGACATTCTGGACAGGCCTAAAAAAAACATTTTAAAACCATTTTCACAAAAAATTGCAGATTTCTATTTTGTCCCTAAAAACGATGACTCCGATCATGCCGAAAAAGCGACATTCTGGACAGGCCTAAAAAAATTTTTTTTAACCATTTTCACAAAAAATTGCAGATATTTTTTTCTCATTTTCGTGACACAAAAACAGTGACCCCGGTCATGCAGAACTATCGACATACTGGACAGGCCTAAAAAAAACATTTTAAAACCATTTTCACAAAAAATTGCAGATTTCTATTTTGTCCCTAAAAACGATGACTCCGATCATGCCGAAAAAGCGACATTCTGGACAGGCCTAAAAAATGTTTTTGAACCATTTTCACAAAAAATTGCAGATTTCTATTTTGTCCCTAAAAACGATGACTCCGATCATGCCGAAAAAGCGACATTCTGGACAGGCCTAAAAAATTTTTTTTAACCATTTTCACAAAAAATTGCAGATATTTTTTTCTCATTTTCGTGACACAAAAACAGTGACCCCGGTCATGCCGAACTATCGACATTCTGGACAGGCCTAAAAAAACATTTTAAAACCATTTTCACCAAAAATTGCAGATTTCTATTTTGTCCCTAAAAACGATGACTCCGATCATGCAGAAAAAGCGACATTCTGGACAGGTCAAAAAAAAAATTTTAAAACCATTTTCACCAAAAATTGCTGATTTTTTTTCTTCATTTTCGTGACACAAAAACAGTGACCCCGGTCATGCCGAACTATCGACATTCTGGACAGGCCTAAAAAAACATTTTAAAACCATTTTCACAAAAAATTGCAGATTTCTATTTTGTCCCTAAAAACGATGACTCCGATCATGCCGAAAAAGCGACATTCTGGACAGGTCTAAAAAATTTTTTTAAACCATTTTCACCAAAAATTGCTGATTTTTTTTCTTCATTTTCGTGACACAAAAACAGTGACCCCGGTTATGCCGAACTAGCGACATTCTGGACAGGCCTAAAAAAACATTTTAAAACCATTTTCACAAAAAATTGCAGATTTCTATTTTGTCCCTAAAAACGTTGACTCCGATCATGCCGAAAAAGCGACATTCTGGACAGGTCTAAAAAAAATTTTTTAAACCATTTTCACCAAAAATTGCTGATTTTTTTTCTTCATTTTCGTGACACAAAAACAGTGACCCCGGTTATGCCGAACTAGCGACATTCTGGACAGGCCTAAAAAAAAAGCATTTTAGAACCATTTTCAAAAATAAAGCTCAGAATTCTTTTTTTCATTTTTTGACACAAAAACAGTGACCCCGGTTATGCCGAACTAGCGACATTCTGGACAGGCCTAAAAAAAACATTTTAAAACCATTTTCACAAAAAATTGCAGATTTCTATTTTGTCCCTAAAAACGATGACTCCGATCATGCCGAAAAAGCGACATTCTGGACAGGCCTAAAAAAAACATTTTAAAACCATTTTCACAAAAAATTGTAGATTTCTATTTTTGTCACCAAAAACGAATATTCCGATCATGCCGAACATTTTGGACAGGCCTAAAAAAAAAGCATTTTAGAACCATATTCAAAAAAAAGCTCAGAATTCTTTTTTTCATTTTTTGACACAAAAACAGTGACCCCGGTCATGCCGAACTATCGACATTCTGAAAAGGCCTAAAAAAACATTTTAAAACCATTTTCACAAAAATTGCAGATTTCTATTTTGTCCCTAAAAACGGTGACTCCGATCATGCCGAAAAGCGACATTCTGGACAGGCCTAAAAAAAAATTTTAGAACCATTTTCAAAAAAAACTTCAGATATTTTTCTTCATTTTCGTGACACAAAAACAGTGACCCCGGTCATGCCGAACTATCGACATTCTGGACAGGCCTAAAAAAACATTTTAAAACCATTTTCACAAAAATTGCAGATTTCTATTTTGTCCCTAAAAACGGTGACTCCGATCATGCCGAAAAAGCGACATTCTGGACAGGTCTAAAAAAGTTTTAAAACCATTTTCACCAAAAATTGCTGATTTTTTTCCCTTCATTTTCGTGAAACAAAAACAGTGACCCCGGTTATGCCGAACTAGCGACATTCTGAACAGGCCTAAAAAAAAAGCATTTTAGAACCATTTTAAAAAAAAAGCTCAGAATTCTTTTTTTCATTTTTTGACACAAAAACAGTGACCCCGGTCATGCAGAACTATCGACATACTGGACAGGCCTAAAAAAAACATTTTAAAACCATTTTCACAAAAAATTGCAGATTTCTATTTTGTCCCTAAAAACGTTGACTCCGATCATGCCGAAAAAGCTACATTCTGGACAGGCCTAAAAAAAATTTAAAAAAACATTTTCACCAAAAATGGCTGATTTTTTTTTCTTCATTTTTTGACACAAAAACAGTGACCCCGGTCATACCGAACTATCGACATTCTGGACAGGCCTAAAAAAAACATTTTAAAACCATTTTCACCAAAAATTGCAGATTTCTATTTTGTCCCTAAAAACGATGACTCCGATCATGCCGAAAAAGCGACATTCTGGACAGGTCTAAAAATTTTTTTTAAACCATTTTCACCAAAAATTGCTGATTTTTTTTTCTTCATTTTCGTGACACAAAAACAGTGACCCCGGTTATGCCGAACTAGCGACATTCTGGACAGGCCTAAAAAAAAAGCATTTTAGAACCATTTTCAAAAATAAAGCTCAGAATTCTTTTTTTCATTTTTTGACACAAAAACAGTGACCCCGGTCATGCCGAACTATCGACATTCTGGACAGGCCTAAAAAAACATTTTAAAACCATTTTCACAAAAAATTGCAGATTTCTATTTTGTCCCTAAAAACGATGACTCCGATCATGCCGAAAAAGCGACATTCTGGACAGGTCTAAAAATTTTTTTTAAACCATTTTCACCAAAAATTGCTGATTTTTTTTTCTTCATTTTCGTGACACAAAAACAGTGACCCCGGTTATGCCGAACTAGCGACATTCTGGACAGGCCTAAAAAAAACATTTTAAAACCATTTTCACAAAAAATTGCAGATTTCTATTTTGTCCCTAAAAACGTTGACTCCGATCATGCCGAAAAAGCGACATTCTGGACAGGTCTAAAAATTTTTTTAAACCATTTTCACCAAAAATTGCTGATTTTTTTTTCTTCATTTTCGTGACACAAAAACAGTGACCCCGGTTATGCCGAACTAGCGACATTCTGGACAGGCCTAAAAAAAAGCATTTTAGAACCATTTTCAAAAATAAAGCTCAGAATTCTTTTTTTCATTTTTTGACACAAAAACAGTGACCCCGGTTATGCCGAACTAGCGACATTCTGGACAGGCCTAAAAAAAAAATTTTAAACCATTTTCACAAAAAATTGCAGATATTTTTTTCTCATTTTCGTGACACAAAAACAGTGACCCCGGTCATGCAGAACTATCGACATACTGGACAGGCCTAAAAAAAACATTTTAAAACCATTTTCACAAAAAATTGCAGATTTCTATTTTGTCCCTAAAAACGATGACTCCGATCATGCCGAAAAAGCGACATTCTGGACAGGCCTAAACATTTTTTTTTTAACCATTTTCACAAAAAATTGCAGATATTTTTTTCTCATTTTCGTGACACAAAAACAGTGACCCCGGTCATGCCGAACTATCGACATTCTGGACAGGCCTAAAAAAACATTTTAAAACCATTTTCACAAAAAATTGCAGATTTCTATTTTGTCCCTAAAAACGATGACTCCGATCATGCCGAAAAGCGACATTCTGGACAGGTCAAAAAAAAATTTAAAACCATTTTCACCAAAAATTGCTGATTTTTTTCTTCATTTTCGTGACACAAAAACAGTGACCCCGGTCATGCCGAACTAGCGACATTCTGGACAGGCCTAAAAAAAAACATTTTAAAACCATTTTCACAAAAAATTGTAGATTTCTATTTTTGTCACCAAAAACGAATACTCCGATCATGCCGAACTAGCGACATTTTGGACAGGCCTAAAAAAAAAGCATTTTAGAACCATATTCAAAAAAAAAGCTCAGAATTCTTTTTTTCATTTTTTGACACAAAAACAGTGACCCCGGTCATGCCGAACTATCGACATTCTGGACAGGCCTAAAAAAACATTTTAAAACCATTTTCACAAAAAATTGCAGATTTCTATTTTGTCCCTAAAAACGGTGACTCCGATCATGCCGAAAAAGCGACATTCTGGACAGGCCTAAAAAAAACATTTTAAAACCATTTTCACAAAAAATTGTAGATTTCTATTTTGTCCCTAAAAACGATGACTCCGATCATGCCGAAAAAGCGACATTCTGGACAGGCCTAAAAAATTTTTTTTTAACCATTTTCACAAAAAATTGCAGATATTTTTTTCTCGTTTTCGTGACACAAAAACAGTGACCCCGGTCATGCCGAACTATCGACATTCTGGACAGGCCTAAAAAACACATTTTAAAACCATTTTCACAAAAAATTGCAGATTTCTATTTTGTCCCTAAAAACGATGACTCCGATCATGCCGAAAAAGCGACATTCTGGACAGGCCTAAAAAAAAGCATTTTAGAACCATTTTCAAAAAAAAAGCTCAGAATTCTTTTTTTCATTTTTTGACACAAAAACACTGACCCCGGTCATGCAGAACTATCGACATTCTGGACAGGCCTAAAAAAACATTTTAAAACCATTTTCACCAAAAATTGCAGATTTCTATTTTGTCCCTAAAAACGATGACTCCGATCATGCCGAAAAAGCGACATTCTGGACAGGCCTAAAAAAAAATTTAGAACCATTTTCACAAAAAATTGCAGATATTTTTTTCTCATTTTCGTGACACAAAAACAGTGACCCCGGTCATGCCGAACTATCGACATTCTGGACAGGCCTAAAAAAAACATTTTAAAACCATTTTCACCAAAAATTGCAGATTTCTATTTTGTCCCTAAAAACGATGACTCCGATCATGCCGAAAAAGCGACATTCTGGACAGGTCAAAAAAAAATTTAAAACCATTTTCACCAAAAATTGCTGATTTTTTTTCTTCATTTTCGTGACACAAAAACAGTGACCCCGGTCATGCCGAACTAGCGACATTCTGGACAGGCCTAAAAAAAAACATTTTAAAACCATTTTCACAAAAAATTGTAGATTTCTATTTTTGTCACCAAAAACGAATACTCCGATCATGCCGAACTAGCGACATTTTGGACAGGCCTAAAAAAAAAGCATTTTAGAACCATATTCAAAAAAAAGCTCAGAATTCTTTTTTTCATTTTTTGACACAAAAACAGTGACCCCGGTCATGCCGAACTATCGACATTCTGGACAGGCCTAAAAAAAACATTTTAAAACCATTTTCACAAAAAATTGCAGATTTCTATTTTGTCCCTAAAAACGGTGACTCCGATCATGCCGAAAAAGCGACATTCTGGACAGGCCTAAAAAAAACATTTTAAAACCATTTTCACAAAAAATTGTAGATTTCTATTTTGTCCCTAAAAACGATGACTCCGATCATGCCGAAAAAGCGACATTCTGGACAGGCCTAAAAATTTTTTTTTTAACCATTTTCACAAAAAATTGCAGATATTTTTTCTCATTTTCGTGACACAAAAACAGTGACCCCGGTCATGCCGAACTATCGACATACTGGACAGGCCTAAAAAAACATTTTAAAACCATTTTCACAAAAAATTGCAGATTTCTATTTTGTCCCTAAAAACGATGAATCCGATCATGCCGAAAAAGCGACATTCTGGACAGGCCTAAAAAATGATTTTTGAACCATTTTCACAAAAAATTGCAGATTTCTATTTTGTCCCTAAAAACGATGACTCCGGTCATGCCGAACAAGCGACATTCTGGACAGGCCTAAAAAATTTTTTGAACCATTTTCACAAAAATTGCAGATATTTTTTCTCATTTTCGTGACACAAAAACAGTGACCCCGGTCATGCCGAACTATCGACATTCTGGACAGGCCTAAAAAAACATTTTAAAACCATTTTCACCAAAAATTGCAGATTTCTATTTTGTCCCTAAAAACGATGACTCCGATCATGCCGAAAAAGCGACATTCTGGACAGGTCAAAAAAAAATTTAAAACCATTTTCACCAAAAATTGCTGATTTTTTTTCTTCATTTTCGTGACACAAAAACAGTGACCCCGGTCATGCCGAACTAGCGACATTCTGGACAGGCCTAAAAAAAACATTTTAAAACCATTTTCACAAAAATTGTAGATTTCTATTTTTGTCACCAAAAACGAATACTCCGATCATGCCGAACTAGCGACATTTTGGACAGGCCTAAAAAAAAGCATTTTAGAACCATTTTCAAAAAAAAGCTCAGAATTCTTTTTTCATTTTTTGACACAAAAACAGTGACCCCGGTCATGCCGAAATATCGACATTCTGGACAGGCCTAAAAAAACATTTTAAAACCATTTTCACAAAAATTGCAGATTTCTATTTTGTCCCTAAAAACGGTGACTCCGATCATGCCGAAAAAGCGACATTCTGGACAGACCTAAAAAAACATTTTAGAACCATTTTCACAAAAATTGTAGATTTCTATTTTGTCCCTAAAAACGATGACTCCGATCATGCCGAACAAGCGACATTCTGGACAGGCCTAAAAAAAAATTTTTATAACCATTTTCACAAAAAATTGCAGATATTTTTTTCATTTTCGTGACACAAAAACAGTGACCCCGGTCATGCCGAACTATCGACATTCTGGACAGGCCTAAAAAAACATTTTAAAACCATTTTCACAAAAAATTGCAGATTTCTATTTTGTCCCTAAAAACGATGACTCCGATCATGCCGAAAAGCGACATTCTGGACAGGCCTAAAAAAAGCATTTTAGAACCATTTTCAACAAAAAAGCTCAGAATTCTTTTTTCATTTTTTGACACAAAAACAGTGACCCCGGTCATGCCGAACTATCGACATTCTGGACAGGCCTAAAAAAAACATTTTAGAACCATTTTCACAAAAAATTGCAGATTTCTATTTTGTCCCTAAAAACGGTGACTCCGGTCATGCCGAACAATCGACATTCTGGACAGGCCTAAAAAAACATTTTAAAACCATTTTCACCAAAAATTGCAGATTTCTATTTTGTCCCTAAAAACGATGACTCCGGTCATGCCGAAAAAGCGACATTCTGGACAGGTCTAAAAAATTTTTTTTTAACCATTTTCACCAAAAAATTGCAGATATTTTTTCTTCATTTTCGTGACACAAAAACAGTGACCCCGGTCATGCCGAACTATCGACATACTGGACAGGCCTAAAAAAACATTTTAAAACCATTTTCACAAAAAATTGCAGATTTCTATTTTGTCCCTAAAAACGATGACTCCGATCATGCCGAAAAAGCGACATTCTGGACAGGCCTAAAAAATGTTTTAGAACCATTTTCACAAAAATTGCAGATTTTTCTATTTTGTCCCTAAAAACGATGACTCCGGTCATGCCGAACAAGCGACATTCTGGACAGGCCTAAAAAAATTTTTAGAACCATTTTCACAAAAAATTGCAGATATTTTTTCTCATTTTCGTGACACAAAAACAGTGACCCCGGTCATGCCGAACTATCGACATTCTGGACAGGCCTAAAAAAACATTTTAAAACCATTTTCACCAAAAATTGCAGATTTCTATTTTGTCCCTAAAAACGATGACTCCGATCATGCCGAAAAAGCGACATTCTGGACAGGTCAAAAAAAAATTTAAAACCATTTTCACCAAAAATTGCTGATTTTTTTTCTTCATTTTCGTGACACAAAAACAGTGACCCCGGTCATGCCGAACTAGCGACATTCTGGACAGGCCTAAAAAAACATTTTAAAACCATTTTCACAAAAATTGCAGATTTCTATTTTGTCACCAAAAACGAATACTCCGATCATGCCGAACTAGCGACATTCTGGACAGGCCTAAAAAAAAGCATTTTAGAACCATTTTCAAAAAAAGCTCAGAATTCTTTTTTTCATTTTTGACACAAAAACAGTGACCCCGGTCATGCCGAACTATCGACATTCTGGACAGGCCTAAAAAAACATTTTAAAACCATTTTCACAAAAATTGCAGATTTCTATTTTGTCCCTAAAAACGGTGACTCCGATCATGCCGAAAAGCGACATTCTGGACAGGCCTAAAAAAACATTTTAAAACCATTTTCACAAAAAATTGTAGATTTCTATTTTGTCCCTAAAAACGATGACTCCGATCATGCCGAAAAGCGACATTCTGGACAGGCCTAAAAATATTTTTTAACCATTTTCACCAAAAAATTGCAGATATTTTTTTCGTTTTCGTGACACAAAAACAGTGACCCCGGTCATGCCGAACTATCGACATTCTGGACAGGCCTAAAAAAACATTTTAAAACCATTTTCACAAAAATTGCAGATTTCTATTTTGTCCCTAAAAACGATGAATCCGATCATGCCGAAAAAGCGACATTCTGGACAGGCCTAAAAAAGCATTTTAGAACCATTTTCAAAAAAAAGCTCAGAATTTTTTTTTTCATTTTTTGACACAAAAACAGTGACCCCGGTCATGCCGAACTATCGACATTCTGGACAGGCCTAAAAAAAACATTTTAAAACCATTTTCACAAAAATTGCAGATTTCTATTTTGTCCCTAAAAACGATGACTCCGATCATGCCGAAAAAGCGACATTCTGGACAGGCCTAAAAAAAAATTTAAGAACCATTTTCACCAAAAATTGCTGATTTTTTTTCTTCATTTTCGTGACACAAAAACAGTGACCCCGGTTATGCCGAACTAGCGACATTCTGGACAGGCCTAAAAAAAAATTTGAACCATTTTCACAAAAATTGCAGATATTTTTTCTCATTTTCGTGACACAAAAACAGTGACCCCGGTCATGCCGAACTATCGACATTCTGGACAGGCCTAAAAAAACATTTTAAAACCATTTTCACCAAAAATTGCAGATTTCTATTTTGTCCCTAAAAACGATGACTCCGATCATGCCGAAAAAGCGACATTCTGGACAGGTCAAAAAAAAATTTAAAACCATTTTCACCAAAAATTGCTGATTTTTTTTCTTCATTTTCGTGACACAAAAACAGTGACCCCGGTCATGCCGAACTAGCGACATTCTGGACAGGCCTAAAAAAACATTTTAAAACCATTTTCACAAAAAATTGTAGATTTCTATTTTTGTCACCAAAAACGATACTCGATCATGCCGAACTAGCGACATTTTGGACAGGCCTAAAAAAAAGCATTTTAGAACCATTTTAAAAAAAAAGCTCAGAATTCTTTTTTCATTTTTTGACACAAAAACAGTGACCCCGGTCATGCCGAAATATCGACATTCTGGACAGGCCTAAAAAACATTTTAAAACCATTTTCACAAAAATTGCAGATTTCTATTTTGTCCCTAAAAACGGTGACTCCGATCATGCCGAAAAAGCGACATTCTGGACAGGCCTAAAAAAATGTTTCGAACCATTTTCACAAGAAATTGCAGATATTTTTTTCATTTTCGTGACACAAAAACAGTGACCCCGGTCATGCCGAACTAGCGACATTCTGGACAGGCCTAAAAAAAAGCATTTTAGAACCATTTTCAAAAAAAGCTCAGAATTCTTTTTTCATTTTCGTGACACAAAAACAGTGACCCGGTCATGCCGAACTATCGACATTCTGGACAGGCCTAAAAAAACATTTTAAAACCATTTTCACCAAAAATTGCAGATTTCTATTTTGTCCCTAAAAACGATGACTCCGATCATGCCGAAAAAGCGACATTCTGGACAGGTCAAAAAAAAAAATTTAAAACCATTTTCACCAAAAATTGCTGATTTTTTTTCTTCATTTTCGTGACACAAAACAGTGACCCCGGTTATGCCGAACTAGCGACATTCTGGACAGGCCTAAAAAAAAATTTTAGAACCATTTTCACAAAAAATTGCAGATATTTTTTCTCATTTTGTGACACTAAAAACAGTGACCCGGTCATGCCGAACTATCGACATTCTGGACAGGCCTAAAAAAACATTTTAAAACCATTTTCACCAAAAATTGCAGATTTCTATTTTGTCCCTAAAAACGATGACTCCGATCATGCCGAAAAGCGACATTCTGGACAGGCCTAAAAAAAATTTTAAAACCATTTTCACCAAAAATTGCTGATTTTTTTCTTCATTTTCGTGACACAAAAACAGTGACCCCGGTCATGCCGAACTAGCGACATTGTGGACAGGCCTAAAAAAACATTTTAAAACCATTTTCACAAAAATTGCAGATTTCTATTTTGTCCCTAAAAACGGTGACTCCGATCATGCCGAAAAAGCGACATTCTGGACAGGCCTAAAAAAAATTTTTAGAACCATTTTCACAAGAAATTGCAGATATTTTTTTTTCATTTTCGTGACACAAAAACAGTGACCCCGGTCATGCCGAACTAGCGACATTCTGGACAGGCCTAAAAAAAAAGCATTTTAGAACCATTTTCAAAAAAAAGCTCAGAATTCTTTTTTCATTTTCGTGACACAAAAACAGTGACCCCGGTCATGCCGAACTATCGACATTCTGGACAGGCCTAAAAAAAACATTTTAAAACCATTTTCACAAAAAATTGTAGATTTCATTTTTTGACACAAAAACAGTGACCCCGGTTATGCCGAACTAGCGACATTCTGGACAGGCCTAAAAAACACATTTTAAAACCATTTTCACAAAAAATTGCAGATTTCTATTTTGTCCCTAAAAACGATGACTCCGATCATGCCGAAAAAGCGACATTCTTGACAGGCCTAAAAAAATTTTTAGAACCATTTTCACAAAAAATTGCAGATATTTTTTTTTCATTTTCGTGACACAAAAACAGTGACCCCGGTCATGCCGAACTATCGACATTCTGGACAAGCCTTAAAAAAACATTTTAAAAACGTTTTCACAAATAATTGCAGATTTCTATTTTGTCCCTAAAAATGATGACTCCGATCATGCCGAAAAGCGACATTCTGGACAGGCCTAAAAAAAATTTTTAGAACCATTTTCACAAAAAATTGCAGATATTTTTTTTTGTCACCAAAAACGATGACTCCGATCATGCCGAACTAGCGACATTTTGGACAGGCCTAAAAAAAAGCATTTTAGAACCATTTTCAAAAAAAAAGCTCAGAATTCTTTTTTTCATTTTTTGACACAAAAACAGTGACCCCGGTCATGCCGAACTATCGACATTCTGGACAGGCCTAAAAAAACATTTTAAAACCATTTTCACAAAAATTGCAGATTTCTATTTTGTCCCTAAAAACGATGACTCCGATCATGCCGAAAAGCGACATTCTGGACAGGTCTAAAAAAATGTTTTAAAACCATTTTCACCAAAAATTGCTGATTTTTTTTTCTTCATTTTCGTGACACAAAAACAGTGACCCCGGTCATGCCGAACTAGCGACATTCTGGACAGGCCTAAAAAAAACATTTTAAAACCATTTTCACAAAAATTGTAGATTTCTATTTTTGTCACCAAAAACGATGACTCCGATCATGCCGAACTAGCGACATTTTGGACAGGCCTAAAAAAAGCATTTTAGAACCATTTTCAAAAAAAAAGCTCAGAATGCTTTTTTTCATTTTTTGACACAAAAACAGTGACCCGGTCATGCCGAACTATCGACATTCTGGACAGGCCTAAAAAACACATTTTAAAACCATTTTCACAAAAATTGCAGATTTCTATTTTGTCCCTAAAAACGATGACTCCGATCATGCCGAAAAAGCGACATTCTTGACAGGCCTAAAAAAAATTTTAGAACCATTTTCACCAAAAATTGCAGATTTTTTTTTCATTTTCGTGCGCACAAAAAACAGTGACCCCT
>NW_025547276.1:0-39691 GCF_905237065.1 Salmo salar
GGTCATTTGCCACAGCTCTCTCTCCTGTTATACCAGGGTCATTACTACAAGCTTCTCCTGTTATTCCATGGTCATTACCCTCTCTCTCTGTTATACCATAGGGTCGTTCCTACAGCTCTCTCTCCTGTGGTATATACCATAGGTCTATTTCTCCAGTCTCTCTCTCTCCTGTTATACCAAGTCGTTACTACAGTCTCTCTCTCTCTCTGTTATACCATAGGGTCATTACTACATCTCTCTCTTCTTTCCTTGTTATACCATAGGGTCATTGCTACATCTCTCTCTCTCCTGTTATACCATAGGGTCCTTACTACAGCTCTCTTCTCTCCTGTTATACCACCGGGTCATTACTACAGCTCTCTCTCTCCTGTTATACCATAGGGTCATTACTACACTCTCTCCTGTTATACCATAGGTCATTACTACAGTCTCTCTCTCCTGTTATACCATAGGGTCATTACTACAGTCTCTCTCTCTCTCTCCTGTTATACCTTAGGGTCATTACCACAGCTCTCTCTCCTGTTATACCATAGGGTCGTTACTACAGCTCTCTCTCCTGTTATACCATAGGGTCATTACTACATCTCTCCTGGTATACCTAGGTCATTATACAGGTTCTCTCTCTCTCCTGTTATACCATAGGGTCATTACTACAGCTCTCTCTCCTGTTTTACCATAGGGTGCATTACTACAGCTCTCTCTCTTCCTGTTATCCCCAGGGTATTACTACAGCTCTCTCTCCTGTTATGCCTAGGGTTACTACAGCTCTCTCTCCTGTTATACCATAGGGTCATTACTACAGCTCTCTCTCTCTCCTGTTATACCATAGTCATTACTACAGCTCTCTCTCCTGTTATACCATAGGTCGGTACCACAACTTTCTCTCCTGTTATACCATAGGGTCATTACTACTCCTCTCTCTCCTGTTATACCATAGGGTCGCTACTGCCAGCTCTCTCTCCTGTTTTCCATCGGGTCATTACTACAGCTCTCTCTCCTGTTATACCCTAGGGTCATTACTACAGCTCTCTCTCTCTCTCCTGTTATAGCATAGGGTCATTACTACAGCTCTCTCTCTCCTGTTATACCATAGGGTCATTACTACAGCTCTCTCTCTCTCCTGTTATACCACAGGGTCATTACTACAGCTCTCTCTCTCCTGTTATACCATAGGGTCATTACTACAGCTCTCTCTCTCTCCTGTTATACCATAGGGTCATTACTACAGCTCTCTCTCCTGTTATACCATAGGGTCATTACTACAGCTCTCTCTCCTGTTATACCATAGGTCATTACTACAGCTCTCTCTCTCCTGTTATACCAGGGTCATTACTACAGCTCTCTCTCCTGTTATACCATAGGTCATTACTACAGCTCTCTCTCTCCTGTTATACCAGGTCATTACACAGCTCTCTCTCCTGTTATACCATAGGGTCATTACTACAGCTCTCTCTCTCCTGTTATACCATAGGGTCGTTACTACAGCTCTTCTCTCTCTCCTGTTATACCATAGGGTCATTACTACAGCTCTCTCTCTCCTGTTATACCATAGGGTCATTACTACAGCTCTCTCTCTCCTGTTATACCAGGGTCATTACTACAGCTCTCTCTCTCTCCTGTTATACCATAGGGTCACACTACAGCTCTCTCTCTCTCCTGTTATACCATAAGTCATTACTACAGCTCTCTCTCCTGTTATACCATAGGGTGCATTACTACAGCCTCTCTCTCTCCTGTTATACCATAGGGTCATTAAAGCTCCTCTCTCTGTTATACCATAGGGTCATTACTACAGCTCTCTCTCTCCTGTTATAATAGGGTCATTACTACAGCCTCTCTCTCTCCTGTTATCCATAGGGTCATTACTACAGCTCTCTCTCCTGTTTACCATTAGGGTCATTACTACAGCTCTCTCTCTCTCCTGTTATACCACAGGGTCATTAATACAGCTCTCTCTCCTTGTTATACCACGGGTCATTACTACAGCTCTCTCTCCTGTTATACCATAGGGTCATTACTACAGTCTCTCTCTCCTGTTATACCATAGGGTCGTTACTACAGCTCTCTCTCTCTCTGTTATACCATAGGGTCATTACTACAGCTCTCTCTCTCCTGTTATACCATAGGGTCATTACTACAGCTCTCTCTCCTGTTATACCATGGGGTCATTACTACAGCTCTCTCTCTCCTGTTATACCATAGGTCATTACTACAGCTCTCTCTCTCCTGTTATACCATAGGGTCATTACTTACAGCTCTCTCTCCTGTTATACCATAGGGTCATTACTACAGCTTCTCTCTCCCTGTTATACCATAGGGTCATTACTACAGCTCTCTCTCTCCTGTTATACCATAGGGTCATTACTACAGCTCTCTCTCTCCTGTTATACCATAGGGTCATTACTACAGCTCTCTCTCCTGTTATACCATAGGGTCATTACTACAGCCTCTCTCTCCTGTTATACCATAGGGTCATTACTACAGCTCTCTCTCTCCTGTTATACCATAGGGTCATTACTACAGCTCTCTTCTCCTGTTATACCATAGGGTCATTACTACAGCTCTCTCTCTCCTGTTATACCATAGGGTCATTACTTACAGCTCTCTCTCCTGTTATACCATAGGGTCATTACTACAGCTCTGCTCTCCTGTTATACCATAGGGTCATTACTACAGCTCTCTCTCTCCTGTTATACCATAGGGTCATTACTACAGCTCTCTCTCTCTCTCCTGTTATACCATAGGGTCATTACTACAGCTCTCTCTCTCCTGTTATACCATAGGGGTCATTACTACAGCTCTCTCTCCTGTTATACCATAGGTCATTACTACAGCTCTCTCTCTCCTGTTATACCATAGGGTCATTACTACAGCTCTCTCTCCTGTTATACCATAGGGTCATTACTACAGCTCTCTCTCTCCTGTTATACCATAGGGTCATTACTACAGCTCCTCTCTCCTGTTATACCATAGGGTCATTACTACAGTCTCTCTCTCTCTCTCCTGTTATACCATAGGGTCATTACTACAGCTCTCTCTCCTGTTATACCATAGGGTCATTACTACAGTCTCTCTCTCTCTCCTGTTATACCATAGGGTCATTACTACAGCTCTCTCTCCTGTTATACCATAGGGTCATTACTACAGCTCTCTCTCTCTCCTGTTATACCATAGGGTCATTACTACAGCTCTCTCTCCTGTTATACCATAGGGTCATTACTACAGCTCTCTCTCTCCTGTTATACCAGGGTCATTACTACAGCTCTCTCTCTCTCCTGTTATACCATAGTGTCATTACTACAGCTCTCTCTCCTGTTATACCATAGGGTCATTACTACAGCTCTCTCTCCTGTTATACCATAGGGTCATTACTACAGCTCTCTCTCTCCTGTTATACCATAGGGTCATTCTACAGCTCTCTCTCCTGTTATACCATAGGGTCATTACTACAGTCTCTCTCCTGTTATACCATAGGGTCATTACTACAGCTCTCTCTCTCTCCTGTTATACCACAGGGTCATTACTACAGCTCTCTCTCTCTCCTGTTATACCATAGGGTCATTACTACAGCTCTCTCTCTCCTGTTATACCATAGGGTCATTACTACAGCTCTCTCTCTCTCCTGTTATACCATAGGTTCATTACTACAGCTCTCTCTCTCCTGTTATACCATAGGGTCATTACTACAGCTCTCTCTCTCCTGTTATACCATAGGGTCATTACTACAGCTCTCTCTCTCCTGTTATACCACAGGGTCATTACTACAGCTCTCTCTCTCTCCTGTTATACCACAGGGTCATTACTACAGCTCTCTCTCCTGTTATACCATAGGGTCATTACTACAGCTCTCTCTCCTGTTATACCATAGGGTCATTACTACAGCTCTCTCTCCTGTTATACCATAGGGTCATTACTACAGCTCTCTCTCTCCTGTTATACCATAGGGTCATTACTACAGCTCTCTCTCCTGTTATACCATAGGGTCATTACTACAGCTCTCCCTCTC
Source organism: Salmo salar (assembly GCF_905237065.1). Lineage (NCBI taxonomy): Eukaryota > Metazoa > Chordata > Actinopteri > Salmoniformes > Salmonidae > Salmo > Salmo salar. The sequence goes on from NW_025547276.1 coordinate 4,007, forward strand.
TCTCCTGTTATACCATAGGGTCATTACTACAGCTCTCTCTCCTGTTATACCATAGGTCATTACTACAGCTCTCTCTCTCTCCTGTTATACATAGGTGTCATTACTACAGCTCTCTCTCCTGTTATACCATAGGGTCATTACTACAGCTCTCTCTCTCCTGTTATACCATAGGGTCATTACTACAGCTCTCTCTCTCCTGTTATACCATAGGGTCATTACTACAGCTCTCTCTCCTGTTATACCATAGGGTCATTACTACAGCTCTCTCTCTCCTGTTATACCATAGGTCATTACTACAGCTCTCTCTCTCTCCTGTTATACCATAGGGTCATTACTACAGCTCTCTCTCCTGTTATACCATAGGGTCATTACTATCAGGCCTCTCTCTCCTGTTATACCATAGGGTCATTACTACAGCTCTCTCTCTCCTGTTATACCATAGGGTCATTACTACAGCTCTCTCTCCTGTTATACCATAGGGTCATTACTACAGCTCTCTCTCCTGTTATACCATAGGGTCATTACTACAGCTTCTCTCTCTCTCCTGTTATACCATAGGGTCATTACTACAGCCTCTCTCTCCTGTTATACCATAGGGTCATTACTACAGCTCTCTCTCTCCTGTTATACCATAGGGTCATTACTACAGCTCTCTCTCTCCTGTTATACCATAGGGTCATTACTACAGCTCTCTCTCTCTCCTGTTATACCATAGGGTCATTACACAGCTCTCTCTCCTGTTATACCATAGGGTCATTACTACAGCTCTCTCTCCTGTTATACCATAGGGTCATTACTACAGCTCTCTCTCTCTGTTATACCATAGGGTCATTACTACAGCTCTCTCTCTCCTGTTATACCATAGGGTCATTACTACAGCTCTCTCTCTCCTGTTATACCATAGGGTCATTACTACAGCTCTCTCTCCTGTTATACCATAGGGTCATTACTACAGTCTCTCTCTCCTGTTATACCATAGGGTCATTACTACAGCCTCTCTCCTGTTATACCATAGGGTCATTACTACAGCTCTCTCTCCTGTTATACCATAGGGTCATTACTACAGCTCTCTCTCCTGTTATACCATAGGGTCATTACTACAGCTCTCTCTCTCCTGTTATACCATAGGGTCATTACTACAGCTCTCTCTCCTGTTATACCATAGGGTCATTACTACAGCTCTCTCTCTCACCTGTTATACCATAGGGTCATTACTACAGCCTCTCTCTCCTGTTATACCATAGGGTCATTACTGCAGCTCTCTCTCTCCTGTTATACCATAGGGTCATTACTACAGCTCTCTCTCTCTCTCCTGTTATACCATAGGGTCATTACTACAGTCTCTCTCTCTCCTGTTATACCATAGGGTCATTACTACAGCTCTCTCTCCTGTTATACCATAGGGTCATTACTACAGCTCTCTCTCCTGTTATACCATAGGGTCGTTACTACAGCTCTCTCTCTCTCCTGTTATACCATAGGGTCATTACTACAGTCTCTCTCTCTCCTGTTATACCATAGGGTCATTACTACAGCTCTCTCTTTCTCCTGTTATACCACAGGGTCATTACTACAGCTCTCTTTCCTGTTATACCATAGGGGTCATTACTACAGCTCTCTCTCCTGTTATACCATAGGGTCATTACTACAGCTCTCTCTCCTGTTATACCATAGTGGTCGTTACTACAGCTCTCTCTCCTGTTATACCATAGGGTCATTACTACAGTCTCTCTCTCCTGTTATGCCATAGGGTCATTACTACAGTCTCCTCTCTCTCTCCTGTTATACCATAGGGTCATTACTACAGCTCTCTCTCTCTCCTGTTATACCATAGGGTCATTACTACAGTCTCTCTCTCCTGTTATACCATAGGGTCATTACTACAGCTCTCTCTCTCCTGTTATACCATAGGGTCATTACTACAGCTCTCTCTCCTGTTGTACCATAGGGTCATTACTACAGCTCTCTCTCCTGTTATACCATAGGGTCATTTACAGCTCTCTCTCTCTCCTGTTATACCATAGGGTCATTACTACAGCTCTCTCTCTCTCCTGTTATACCATAGGGTCATTACTACAGCTCTCTCTCCTGTTATACCATAGGGTCATAACTACAGCTCTCTCTCCTGTTATACCATAGGGTCATTACTACAGCTCTCTCTCTCCTGTTATACCATAGGGTCATTACTACAGCTCTCTCCTGTTATTCCATAGGGTCATTCTACAGCTCTCTCTCTCTCCTGTTATACCATAGGGTCATTACCACAGCTCTCTCTCCTGTTATACTAAAGGGTCATTACTACAGCTATTTCTCCTGTTATACCATAGGGTCATTACTACAGCTCTCTCTCCTGTTATACCATAGGGTCATTACTACACTCTCTCTCTCTCTCTCCTGTTATACCATAGGGTCATTACTACAGCTCTCTCTACTGTTATACCATAATGTTATTACTACAGCTCTCTCTCTCTCTCCTGTTATACCATAGGGTCATTACTACAGCTCTCTCTCCTGTTATACCATAGGGTCGTTACTACAGCTCTCTCTCCTGTTATACCAAGGGTCATTACTACAGCTTCTCTCTCTCTCCTGTTATACCATCGGGTTATTACTACAGCTCTCTTTCCTGTTATACCATAGGGTCATTACTACAGCTCTCTCTCTCTCCTGTTATTCCATAGGGTCATTACTACAGCTCTCTCTTCTGTTATACCATAGGGTCATTACTACAGCTCTCTCTCTCTCCTGTTATACCATAGGGTCATTACTACAGCTCTCTCTCCTGTTATACCATAGGGTCATTACTACAGCTCTCTCTCCTGTTATACCATAGGGTCATTACTACAGCTCTCTCTCCTGTTATACCATAGGGTCGTTACTACAGCTCTCTCTCTCTCTCTCCTGTTATACCATAGGGTCATTACTACAGCTCTCTCTCTCTCTCCAGTTATACCATAGGGTCATTACTACAGCTCTCTCTCCTGTTATACCATAGGGTCATTACTACAGCTGTCTCTCCTGTTATACCATAGGGTCATTACTACAGCTTATCTCTCTTGTTATACCATAAGGTCATTAATACAGCTCTCTCTCCTGTTATACCATAAGGTCATTACTACAGCTCTCTCTCTCTCTCTCTCCTGTTATACCATAGGGTCGTTACTACAGCTCTCTCTCCTGTTATACCATAAGGTCATTACTACAGCTCTCTCTCTCTCTCCTGTTATACCATAGGTTCATTACTACAGCTCTCTCTCCTGTTATTCCATAGGGTCATTACTACAGCTCTCTCTCCTGTTTTACCATAGGGTCATTACCACAGCTCTCTCTCTCCTGTTATACCATAGGGTCATTACTACAGCTCTCTCTCTCCTGTTATACCACAGGGTCATTACTACAGCTCTCTCTCCTGTTATACCACAGTGTCATTACTACAGCTCTCTCTCTCCTGTTATACCATAGGGTCATTACTACAGCTCTCTCTCCTGTTATACCATAGGGTCATTACTACAGCTCTCTCTCTCCTGTTATTCCACAGGGTCATTACTACAGCTCTCTCTCCTGTTATACCATAGGGTCATTACTACAGCTCTCTCTCTCCTGTTATAGCATAGTGCAATTACTACAGCTCTCTTTCTCCTGTTATACCATAGGGTCATTACTACAGCTCTCTCTCCTGTTATACCATAGGGTCATTACTACAGCTCTCTCTCACCTGTTATACCATAGGGTCATCACTACAGCTCTCTCTCCTGTTATACCATAGGGTCATTACTACAGCTCTTTCTCCAGTTATACCATAGGGTCATTACTACAGCTCTCTCTCTCTCTCCTGTTATACCATAGGGTCATTACTACAGCTCTCTCTCTCTCTCCTGTTATACCATAGGGTCATTACTACAGCTCTCTCTCCTGTTATACCATAGGGTCATTACTACAGCTCTCTCTCCTGTTATACCATAGGGTCATTACTACAGCTCTCTCTCCTGTTATACCATAGGGTCATTACTACAGCTCTCTCTCTCCTGTTATACCATAGGGTCATTACTACAGCTCTCTCTCCTGTTATACCATAGGGTAATTACTACTGCTCTCTCTGTCTTTCCTGTTATACCACAGGGTCATTACTACAGCTCTCTTTCCTGTTATACCATAGGGTCATTACTACAGCTCTTTCTCCTGTTATACCATAGGGTCATTACTACAGCTCTCTCTCTCTCTCCTGTTATACCATAGGGTCATTACTACAGCTCTCTCTTCTGTTATACCATAGTGGTCATTACTACAGCTCTCTCTCCTGTTATACCATAGGGTCATTACTACAGCTCTCTCTCCTGTTATGCCATAGGGTCGTTACTACAGCTCTCTCTCTCTCCTGTTATACCATAGGGTCATTACTACAGCTCTCTCTCTCTCCTGTTATACCATAGGGTCATTACTACAGCTCTCTCTTCTGTTATACAATAGGGTCATTACTACAGCTCTCTCTCTCCTGTTATACCATAGGGTCATTACTACAGCTCTCTCTCTCCTGTTGTACCATAGGTCATTACTACAGCTCTCTCTCCTGTTATTCCATAGGGTCATTACTACAGCTCTCTCTCCTGTTTTACCATAGGGTCATTACTACAGCTTTCTCTCTCTCCTGTTATACCATAGGGTCATTACTACAGCTCTCTCTCTCCTGTTATACCACAGGGTCATTACTACAGCTTCTCTCTCCTGTTATACCACAGGGTCATTACTACAGCTCTCTCTCTCCTGTTATACCATAGGGTCATTACTACAGCTCTCTCTCCTGTTATACCATAGGGTCATTACTACAGCTCTCTCTCTCCTGTTATTCCACAGGGTCATTACTACAGCTCTCTCTCTCTCTCCTGTTATACCATAGGGTCATTACTACAGCCTCTCTCTCCTGTTATAGCATAGGGTAATTACTACAGCTCTCTCTCTCCTGTTATACCATAGGGTCATTACTACAGCTCTCTCTCTCCTGTTATACCATAGGGTCATTACTACAGCTCTCTCTCTCTCCTGTTATACCATAGGGTCATTACTACAGCTCTCTCTCCTGTTATACCATAGGGTCATTACTACAGCTCTTTCTCCAGTTATACCATAGGGTCATTACTACAGTCTCTCTCTCTCTCCTGTTATACCATAGGGTCATTACTACAGCTCTCTCTCCTGTTATACCATAGGGTCATTACTACAGCTCTCTCTCCTGTTATTCCATAGGGTCATTACTACAGCTCTCTCTCTCTCCTGTTATACCATAGGGTCATTACCACAGTCTCTCTCTCCTGTTATACCAAAGGGTCATTACTACAGCTATTTCTCCTGTTATACCATAGGGTCATTACTACAGCTCTCTCTCCTGTTATACCATAGGGTCATTACTACATCTCTCTCTCTCTCTCTCCTGTTATACCATAGGGTCATTACTATAACTCTCTCTACTGTTATACCATAATGTTATTACTACAGCTCTCTCTCTCTCCTGTTATACCATAGGGTCATTACTACAGCTCTCTCTCCTGTTATACCATAGGGTCGTTACTACAGCTCTCTCTCCTGTTATACCATAGGGTCATTACTACAGCTCTCTCTCTCCTGTTATACCATCGGGTTATTACTACAGCTCTCTTTCCTGTTATACCATAGGGTCATTACTACAGCTCTCTCTCTCTCCTGTTATTCCATAGGGTCATTACTACAGCTCTCTCTTCTGTTATACCATAGGGTCATTACTACAGCTCTCTCTCTCTCCTGTTATACCATAGGGTCATTACTACAGCTCTCTCTCCTGTTATACCATAGGGTCATTACTACAGCTCGCTCTCTCTCTCCTGTTATACCATAGGGTCATTACTACAGCTCTCTCTCCTGTTATACCATAGGGTCGTTACTACAGCTCTCTCTCTCTCTCCTGTTATACCATAGGGTCATTACTACAGCTCTCTCTCTCTCCAGTTATACCATAGGGTCATTACTACAGCTCTCTCTCCTGTTATACCATAGGGTCATTACTACAGCTGTCTCTCCTGTTATACCATAGGGTCATTACTACAGCTATCTCTCTTGTTATACCATAAGGTCATTAATACAGCTCTCTCTCCTGTTATACCATAAGGTCATTACTACAGCTCTCTCTCTCTCTCTCTCCTGTTATACCATAGGGTCGTTACTACAGCTCTCTCTCCTGTTATACCATAAGGTCATTACTACAGCTCTCTCTCTCTCCTGTTATACCATAGGTTCATTACTACAGCTCTCTCTCCTGTTATTCCATAGGGTCAATACTACAGCTCTCTCTCCTGTTTTACCATAGGGTCATTACCACAGCTCTCTCTCTCCTGTTATACCATAGGGTCATTACTACAGCTCTCTCTCTCCTGTTATACCACAGGGTCATTACTACAGCTCTCTCTCCTGTTATACCACAGTGTCATTACTACAGCTCTCTCTCTCCTGTTATACCATAGGGTCATTACTACAGCTCTCTCTCCTGTTATACCATAGGGTCATTACTACAGCTCTCTCTCTCCTGTTATTCCACAGGGTCATTACTACAGCTCTCTCTCCTGTTATACCATAGGGTCATTACTACAGCTCTCTCTCTCCTGTTATAGCATAGGGTCATTACTACAGCTCTCTTTCTCCTGTTATACCATAGGGTCATTACTACAGCTCTCTCTCCTGTTATACCATAGGGTCATTACTACAGCTCTCTCTCACCTGTTATACCATAGGGTCATCACTACAGCTCTCTCTCCTGTTATACCATAGGGTCATTACTACAGCTCTTTCTCCAGTTATACCATAGGGTCATTACTACAGCTCTCTCTCTCTCCTGTTATACCATAGGGTCATTACTACAGCTCTCTCTCTCTCTCCTGTTATACCATAGGGTCATTACTACAGCTCTCTCTCTCTCCTGTTATACCATAGGGTCATTACTACAGCTCTCTCTCCTGTTATACCATAGGGTCATTACTACAGCTCTCTCTCTCCTGGTATACCATAGGGTCATTACTACAGCTCTCTCTCTCTCTCCTGTTATACCATAGGGTCATTACTACAGCTCTCTCTCCTGTTATACCATAGGGTAATTACTACTGCTCTCTCTGTCTTTCCTGTTATACCACAGGGTCATTACTACAGCTCTCTTTCCTGTTATACCATAGGGTCATTACTACAGCTCTCTCTCCTGTTATACCATAGGGTCATTACTACAGCTCTCTCTCTCTCCTGTTATACCATAGGGTCATTACTACAGCTCTCTCTTCTGTTATACCATAGTGGTCATTACTACAGCTCTCTCTCCTGTTATACCATAGGGTCATTACTACAGCTCTCTCTCCTGTTATGCCATAGGGTCATTACTACAGCTCTCTCTCTCTCCCTGTTATACCATAGGGTCATTACTACAGCTCTCTCTCTCCTGTTATACCATAGGGTCATTACTACAGCTCTCTCTCCGTTATACAATAGGGTCATTACTACAGCTCTCTCTCTCTCCTGTTATACCATAGGGTCATTACTACAGCTTTCTCTCCTGTTGTACCATAGGGTCATTACTACAGCTCTCTCTCCTGTTATTCCATAGGGTCATTACTACAGCTCTCTCTCCTGTTTTACCATAGGGTCATTACCACAGCTCTCTCTCTCCTGTTATACCATAGGGTCATTACTACAGCTCTCTCTCTCCTGTTATACCACAGGGTCATTACTACAGCTCTCTCTCCTGTTATACCACAATGTCATTACTACAGCTCTCTCTCTCCTGTTATACCATAGGGTCATTACTACAGCTCTCTCTCCTGTTATACCATAGGGTCATTACTACAGCTCTCTCTCTCCTGTTATTCCACAGGGTCATTACTACAGCTCTCTCTCCTGTTATACCATAGGGTCATTACTACAGCTCTCTCTCTCCTGTTATAGCATAGTGCAATTACTACAGTCTCTCTCTCTCTCCTGTTATACCATAGGGTCATTACTACAGCTCTCTCTCCTGTTATACCATAGGGTCATTACTACAGCTCTCTCTCTCACCTGTTATACCATAGGGTCATCACTACAGCTCTCTCTCCTGTTATACCATAGGGTCATTACTACAGCTCTTTCTCCAGTTATACCATAGGGTCATTACTACAGCTCTCTCTCTCTCTCCTGTTATACCATAGGGTCATTACTACAGCTCTCTCTCTCTCTCCTGTTATACCATAGGGTCATTACTACAGCTCTCTCTCCTGTTATACCATAGGGTCATTACTACAGCTCTCTCTCCTGTTATACCATAGGGTCATTACTACAGCTCTCTCTCTCCTGGTATACCATAGGGTCATTACTACAGCTCTCTCTCTCTCTCCTGTTATACCATAGGGTCATTACTACAGCTCTCTCTCCTGTTATACCATAGGGTAATTACTACTGCTCTCTCTGTCTTTCCTGTTATACCACAGGGTCATTACTACAGCTCTCTTTCCTGTTATACCATAGGGTCATTACTACAGCTCTTTCTCCTGTTATACCATAGGGTCATTACTACAGCTCTCTCTCTCTCTCCTGTTATACCATAGGGTCATTACTACAGCTCTCTCTTCTGTTATACCATAGTTGTCATTACTACAGCTCTCTCTCCTGTTATACCATAGGGTCATTACTACAGCTCTCTCTCCTGTTATGCCATAGGGTCGTTACTACAGCTCTCTCTCTCTCTCCTGTTATACCATAGGGTCATTACTACAGCTCTCTCTCTCTCCTGTTATACCATAGGGTCATTACTACAGCTCTCTCTTCTGTTATACAATAGGGTCATTACTACAGCTTCTCTCTCTCCTGTTATACCATAGGGTCATTACTACAGCTTTCTCTCCTGTTGTACCATAGGGTCATTACTACAGCTCTCTCTCCTGTTATACCATCGGGTCGTTACTACAGCTCTCTCTCTCTCGCCTGTTATACCATAGGGTCATTACTACAGCTCTCTCTCCTGTTATACCATAAGGTCATTACTACAGCTCTCTCTCTCTCTCCTGTTATACCATAGGGTCATTACTACAGCTCTCTCTCTCTCCTGTTATACCATAGGGTCATTACTACAGCTCTCTCTCCTGTTATTCCATATGGTCATTACTACAGCTCTCTCTCTCTCCTGTTATACCATAGGGTCATTACCACAGCTCTCTCTCCTGTTATACCAAAGGGTCATTACTACAGCTCTCTCTCCTGTTATACAATAGGGTCATTACTACAGCTCTCTCTCTCTCCTGTTATACCATAGGGTCATTACTACAGCTCTCTCTCCTGTTATTCCATAGGGTCATTACTACAGCTCTCTCTCTCTCCTGTTATACCATAGGGTCATTACCACAGCTCTCTCTCCTGTTATACCAGAGGGTCATTACTACAGCTCTCTCTCCTGTTATACCATAGGGTCATTACTACAGCTCTCTCTCCTGTTAGACCATAGGGTCATTACTACAGCTCTCTCTCTCTCCTGTTATACCATAGGGTCATTACTACAGCTCTCTCTCTCCTGTTATACCATAAGGTCATTACTACAGCTCTCTCTCTCTCTCTCCTGTTATACCATAGGGTCGTTACTACAGCTCTCTCTCCTGTTATACCATAAGGTCATTACTACAGCTCTCTCTCTCTCCTGTTATACCATAGGTTCATTACGACAGCTCTCTCTCCTGTTATTCCATAGGGTCATTACTACAGCTCTCTCTCCTGTTTTACCATAGGGTCATTACCACAGCTCTCTCTCCTGTTATACCATAGGGTCATTACTACAGCTCTCTCTCTCATGTTATACCATAGGGTCATTACTACAGCTCTCTCTCTCCTGTTATACCACAGGGTCATTACTACAGCTCTCTCTCCTGTTATACCACAGTGTCATTACTACAGCTCTCTCTCTCCTGTTATACCATAGTGTCATTACTACAGCTCTCTCTCTCACCTGTTATACCATAGGGTCATCACTACAGCTCTCTCTCCTGTTATACCATAGGGTCATTACTACAGCTCTTTCTCCAGTTATACCATAGGGTCATTACTACAGCTCTCTCTCTCTCTCCTGTTATACCATAGGGTCATTACTACAGCTCTCTCTCTCTCTCCTGTTATACCATAGGGTCATTACTACAGCTCTCTCTCCTGTTATACCATAGGGTCATTACTACAGCTCTCTCTCCTGTTATACCATAGGGTCATTACTACAGCCTCTCTCTCCTGGTATACCATAGGGTCATTACTACAGCTCTCTCTCTCTCTCCTGTTATACCATAGGGTCATTACTACAGCTCTCTCTCCTGTTATACCATAGGGGTAATTACTACAGCTCTCTCGTCTTCCTGTTATACCACAGGGTCATTACTACAGCTCTCTTTCCTGTTATACCATAGGGTCATTACTACAGCTCTCTCTCCTGTTATACCATAGGGTCATTACTACAGCTCTCTCTCTCTCTCCTGTTATACCATAGGGTCATTACTACAGCTCTCTCTTCTGTTATACCATAGTTGTCATTACTACAGCTCTCTCTCCTGTTATACCATAGGGTCATTACTACAGCTGTCTCTCCTGTTATGCCATAGGGTCGTTACTACAGCTCTCTCTCTCTCCCCTGTTATACCATAGGGTCATTACTACAGCTCTCTCTCTCTCCTGTTATACCATAGGGTCATTACTACAGCTCTCTCTTCTGTTATACAATAGGGTCATTACTACAGCTCTCTCTCTCTCCTGTTATACCATAGGGTCATTACTACAGCTTTCTCTCCTGTTGTACCATAGGGTCATTACTACAGCTCTCTCTCCTGTTATACCATCGGGTCGTTACTACAGCTCTCTCTCTCTCGCCTGTTATACCATAGGGTCATTACTACAGCTCTCTCTCCTGTTATACCATAAGGTCATTATTACAGCTCTCTCTCTCTCTCTCCTGTTATACCATAGGGTCGTTATTACAGCTCTCTCTCCTGTTATACCATAGGGTCATTACAACAGCTCTCTCTCCTGTTATTCCATAGGGTCATTACTACAGCTCTCTCTCTCTCCTGTTATACCATAGGGTCATTACTACAGCTCTCTCTCCTGTTATACCATAGGGTCATTACTACAGCTCTCTCTCCTGTTATACCATAGGGTCATTACTACAGCTCTCTCTCTCTCTCCTGTTATACCATAGGGTCATTACTACAGCTCTCTCTCTCCTGTTATTCCATAGGGTCATTACTACAGCTCTCTCTCTCTCTCCTGTTATACCATAGGGTCATTACCACAGCTCTCTCTCCTGTTATACCATAGGGTCATTACTACAGCTCTCTCTCCTGTTATACCATAGGGTCATTACTACAGCTCTCTCTCCTGTTAGACCATAGGGTCATTACTACAGCTCTCTCTCTCCTGTTATACCATAGGGTCATTACTACAGCTCTCTCTCTCCTGTTATACCATAAGGTCATTACTACAGCTCTCTCTCTCTCTCTCCTGTTATACCATAGGGTCGTTACTACAGCTCTCTCTCCTGTTATACCATAAGGTCATTACTACAGCTCTCTCTCTCTCCTGTTATACCATAGGTTCATTACTACAGCTCTCTCTCCTGTTATTCCATAGGGTCATTACTACAGCTCTCTCTCCTGTTTTACCATAGGGTCATTACCACAGCTCTCTCTCTCCTGTTATACCATAGGGTCATTACTACAGCTCTCTCTCTCATGTTATACCATAGGGTCATTACTACAGCTCTCTCTCTCCTGTTATACCACAGGGTCATTACTACAGCTCTCTCTCCTGTTATACCACAGTGTCATTACTACAGCTCTCTCTCTCCTGTTATACCATAGTGTCATTACTACAGCTCTCTCTCTCCTGTTATACCATAGGGTCATTACTACAGCTCTCTCTCCTGTTATACCATAGGGTCATTACTACAGCTCTCTCTCTCCTGTTATTCCACAGGGTCATTACTACAGCTCTCTCTCCTGTTATACCATAGGGTCATTACTACAGCTCTCTCTCTCCTGTTATAGCATAGTGCAATTACTACAGCTCTCTCTCTCCTGTTATACCATAGGTTCATTACTACAGCTCTCTTTCCTGTTATACCATAGGGTCATTACTACAGCTCTCTCTCTCTCTCCTGTTATACCATAGGGTCATTACTACAGCTCTCTCTCTCACCTGTTATACCATAGGGTCATTACTACAGCTCTCTCTCCTGTTATACCATAGGGTCATTACTACAGCTCTTTCTCCTGTTATACCATAGGGTCATTACTACAGCTCTCTCTCTCTCCTGTTATACCATAGGGTCATTACTACAGCTCTCTCTCTCTCTCTCCTGTTATACCATAGGGTCGTTACTACAGCTCTCTCTCCTGTTATACCATAGGGTCATTACTACAGCTCTCTCTCCTGTTATACCATAGGGTCATTACTACAGCTCTCTCTCCTGTTATACCATAGGGTCATTACTACAGCTCTCTCTCTTGTTATACCATAGGGTCATTACTACAGCTCTCTCTCCTGTTATACCATAAGGTCATTACTACAGCTCTCTCTCTCTCTCTCTCCTGTTATACCATAGGGTCATTACTACAGCTCTCTCTCCTGTTATACCATAGGGTCATTACTACAGCTCTCTCTCTCCTGTTATACCACAGGGTCATTACTACAGCTCTCTCTCCTGTTATACCACAGTGTCATTACTACAGCTCTCTCTCTCCTGTTATACCATAGGGTCATTACTACAGCTCTCTCTCCTGTTATACCATAGGGTCATTACTACAGCTCTCTCTCTCCTGTTATTCCACAGGGTCATTACTACAGCTCTCTCTCCTGTTATACCATAGGGTCATTACTACAGCTCTCTCTCTCCTGTTATAGCATAGTGCAATTACTACAGCTCTCTTTCTCCTGTTATACCATAGGGTCATTACTACAGCTCTCTCTCCTGTTATACCATAGGGTCATTACTACAGCTCTCTCTCTCACCTGTTATACCATAGGGTCATCACTACAGCTCTCTCTCCTGTTATACCATAGGGTCATTACTACAGCTCTTTCTCCAGTTATACCATAGGGTCATTACTACAGCTCTCTCTCTCTCTCCTGTTATACCATAGGGTCATTACTACAGCTCTCTCTCTCTCCTGTTATACCATAGGGTCATTACTACAGCTCTCTCTCCTGTTATACCATAGGGTCATTACTACAGTCTCTCTCTCCTGTTATACCATAGGGTCATTACTACAGCTCTCTCTCCTGGTATACCATAGGGTCATTACTACAGCTCTCTCTCTCCTGTTATACCATAGGGTCATTACAACAGCTCTCTCTCCTGTTATACCATAGGGTCATTACTACAGCTCTCTCTCTCTCCTGTTATACCATAGGGTCATTACCACAGCTCTCTCTCCTGTTATACCAAAGGGTCATTACTACAGCTCTTTCTCCTGTTATACCATAGGGTCATTACTACAGCTCTCTCTCTCTCTCCTGTTATACCATAGGGTCATTACTACAGCTCTCTCTCCTGTTATACCATAGGGTCATTACTACAGCTCTCTCTCTCTCCTGTTATACCATAGGGTCATTACTACAGCTCTCTCTCCTGTTATACCAGAGGGTCATTACTACAGCTCTCTCCTGTTATACCATAGGGTCATTACTACAGCTCTCTCTCCTGTTATACCATAGGGTCATTACTACAGCTCTCTCTCTCTCTCCTGTTATACCATAGGGTCATTACTACAGCTCTCTCTCTCCTGTTATACCATAGGGTCATTACTACAGCTCTCTCTCTCTCTCTCCTGTTATACCATAGGGTCGTTACTACAGCTCTCTCTCCTGTTATACCATAAGGTCATTACTACAGCTCTCTCTCTCTCCTGTTATACCATAGGGTCATTACTACAGCTCTCTCTCTCCTGTTATACCATAGGGTCATTACTACAGCTCTCTCTCCTGTTATACCATAGGGTCATTACTACAGCTCTCTCTCTCCTGTTATACCATAGGGTCATTACTACAGCTCTCTCTCTCTCCTGTTATACCATAGGGTCATTACTACAGCTCTCTCTCTCCTGTTATACCATAGGGTCATTACTACAGCTCTCTCTCCTGTTATACCACAGGGTCATTACTACAGCTCTCTCTCTCCTGTTATACCATAGGGTCATTACTACAGCTCTCTCTCTCCTGTTATACCATAGGGTCATTACTACAGCTCTCTCTCCTGTTATACCATAGGGTCATTACTACAGCTCTCTCTCTCCTGTTATACCACAGGGTCATTACTACAGCTCTCTCTCCTGTTATACCATAGGGTCATTACTACAGCTCTCTCTCTCCTGTTATACCATAGGGTCATTACTACAGCTCTCTCTCCTGTTATACCATAGGGTCATTACTACAGCTCTCTCTCTCTCCTGTTATACCATAGGGTCATTACTACAGCTCTCTCTCTCCTGTTATACCATAGGGTCATTACTACAGCTCTCTCTCCTGTTATACCATAGGGTCATTACTACAGCTCTCTCTCCTGTTATACCATAGGGTCATTACTACAGCTCTCTCTCTCTCCTGTTATACCATAGGGTCATTACTACAGCTCTCTCTCTCTCTCCTGTTATACCATAGGGTCATTACTACAGCTCTCTCTCCTGTTATACCATAGGGTCATTACTACAGCTCTCTCTCCTGTTATACCATAGGGTCATTACTACAGCTCTCTCTCCTGTTATACCATAGGGTCATTACTACAGCTCTCTCTCTCTTGTTATACCATAGGGTCATTACTACAGCTCTCTCTCCTGTTATACCATAGGGTCATTACTACAGCTCTCTTTCTCTCTCTCTCCTGTTATACCATAGGGTCATTACTACAGCTCTCTCTCCTGTTATACCATAGGGTCATTACTACAGCTCTCTCTCTCCTGTTATACCACAGGGTCATTACTACAGCTCTCTCTCCTGTTATACCACAGTGTCATTACTACAGCTCTCTCTCTCCTGTTATACCATAGGGTCATTACTACAGCTCTCTCTCCTGTTATACCATAGGGTCATTACTACAGCTCTCTCTCCTGTTATTACCACAGGGTCATTACTACAGCTCTCTCTCCTGTTATACCATAGGGTCATTACTACAGCTCTCTCTCTCCTGTTATAGCATAGTGCAATTACTACAGCTCTCTTTCTCCTGTTATACCATAGGGTCATTACTACAGCTCTCTCTCCTGTTATACCATAGGGTCATTACTACAGCTCTCTCTCTCCTGTTATACCATAGGGTCATCACTACAGCTCTCTCTCCTGTTATACCATAGGGTCATTACTACAGCTCTTTCTCCAGTTATACCATAGGGTCATTACTACAGCTCTCTCTCTCTCTCCTGTTATACCATAGGGTCATTACTACAGCTCTCTCTCTCTCCTGTTATACCATAGGGTCATTACTACAGCTCTCTCTCCTGTTATACCATAGGGTCATTACTACAGCTCTCTCTCCTGTTATACCATAGGGTCATTACTACAGCTCTCTCTCTCCTGGTATACCATAGGGTCATTACTACAGCTCTCTCTCTCTCTCCTGTTATACCATAGGGTCATTACTACAGCTCTCTCTCCTGTTATACCATAGGGTAATTACTACTGCTCTCTCTGTCTTTCCTGTTATACCACAGGGTCATTACTACAGCTCTCTTTCCTGTTATACCATAGGGTCATTACTACAGCTCTTTCTCCTGTTATACCATAGGGTCATTACTACAGCTCTCTCTCTCTCTCCTGTTATACCATAGGGTCATTACTACAGCTCTCTCTTCTGTTATACCATAGTTGTCATTACTACAGCTCTCTCTCCTGTTATACCATAGGGTCATTACTACAGCTCTCTCTCCTGTTATGCCATAGGGTCGTTACTACAGCTCTCTCTCTCTCCCCTGTTATACCATAGGGTCATTACTACAGCTCTCTCTCTCTCCTGTTATACCATAGGGTCATTACTACAGCTCTCTCTTCGTTATACAATAGGGTCATTACTACAGCTCTCTCTCTCTCCTGTTATACCATAGGGTCATTACTACAGCTTTCTCTCCTGTTGTACCATAGGGTCATTACTACAGCTCTCTCTCCTGTTATTCCATAGGGTCATTACTACAGCTCTCTCTCCTGTTTTACCATAGGGTCATTACCACAGCTCTCTCTCTCCTGTTATACCATAGGGTCATTACTACAGCTCTCTCTCTCCTGTTATACCACAGGGTCATTACTACAGCTCTCTCTCCTGTTATACCATAGGGTCATTACTACAGCTCTCTCTCTCCTGTTATACCATAGGGTCATTACTACAGCTCTCTCTCCTGTTATACCATAGGGTCATTACTACAGCTCTCTCTCTCCTGTTATTCCACAGGGTCATTACTACAGCTCTCTCTCCTGTTATACCATAGGGTCATTACTACAGCTCTCTCTCTCCTGTTATAGCATAGTGCAATTACTACAGCTCTCTTTCTCCTGTTATACCATAGGGTCATTACTACAGCTCTCTCTCCTGTTATACCATAGGGTCATTACTACAGCTCTCTCTCTCACCTGTTATACCATAGGGTCATTACTACAGCTCTCTCTCCTGTTATACCATAGGGTCATTACTACAGCTCTTTCTCCAGTTATACCATAGGGTCATTACTACAGCTCTCTCTCTCTCCTGTTATACCATAGGGTCATTACTACAGCTCTCTCTCTCTCTCCTGTTATACCATAGGGTCATTACTACAGCTCTCTCTCCTGTTATACCATAGGGTCATTACTACAGCTCTCTCTCCTGTTATACCATAGGGTCATTACTACAGCTCTCTCTCTCCTGGTATACCATAGGGTCATTACTACAGCTCTCTCTCTCTCTCCTGTTATACCATAGGGTCATTACTACAGCTCTCTCTCCTGTTATACCATAGGGTAATTACTACTGCTCTCTCTGTCTTTCCTGTTATACCACAGGGTCATTACTACAGCTCTCTTTCCTGTTATACCATAGGGTCATTACTACAGCTCTTTCTCCTGTTATACCATAGGGTCATTACTACAGCTCTCTCTCTCTCTCCTGTTATACCATAGGGTCATTACTACAGCTCTCTCTTCTGTTATACCATAGTTGTCATTACTACAGCTCTCTCTCCTGTTATACCATAGGGTCATTACTACAGCTCTCTCTCCTGTTATGCCATAGGGTCGTTACTACAGCTCTCTCTCTCTCCCCTGTTATACCATAGGGTCATTACTACAGCTCTCTCTCTCTCCTGTTATACCATAGGGTCATTACTACAGCTCTCTCTTCGTTATACAATAGGGTCATTACTACAGCTTTCTCTCTCTCCTGTTATACCATAGGGTCATTACTACAGCTTTCTCTCCTGTTGTACCATAGGGTCATTACTACAGCTCTCTCTCCTGTTATACCATCGGGTCGTTACTACAGCTCTCTCTCTCTCGCCTGTAATACCATAGGGTCATTACTACAGCTCTCTCTCCTGTTATACCATAAGGTCATTATTACAGCTCTCTCTCTCTCTCTCCTGTTATACCATAGGGTCATTACTACAGCTCTCTCTCTCTCCTGTTATACCATAGGGTCATTACTACAGCTCTCTCTCCTGTTATTCCATATGGTCATTACTACAGCTCTCTCTCTCTCCTGTTATACCATAGGGTCATTACCACAGCTCTCTCTCCTGTTATACCAAAGGGTCATTACTACAGCTCTTTCTCCTGTTATACAATAGGGTCATTACTACAGCTCTCTCTCTCTCTCCTGTTATACCATAGGGTCATTACTACAGCTCTCTCTCCTGTTATTCCATAGGGTCATTACTACAGCTCTCTCTCTCTCCTGTTATACCATAGGGTCATTACCACAGCTCTCTCTCCTGTTATACCATAGGGTCATTACTACAGCTCTCTCTCCTGTTATACCATAGGGTCATTACTACAGCTCTCTCTCCTGTTAGACCATAGGGTCATTACTACAGCTCTCTCTCTCTCCTGTTATACCATAGGGTCATTACTACAGCTCTCTCTCTCCTGTTATACCATAAGGTCATTACTACAGCTCTCTCTCTCTCTCCTGTTATACCATAGGGTCGTTACTACAGCTCTCTCTCCTGTTATACCATAAGGTCATTACTACAGCTCTCTCTCTCTCCTGTTATACCATAGGGTCATTACGACAGCTCTCTCTCCTGTTATACCATAGGGTCATTACTACAGCTCTCTCTCCTGTTATACCATAGGGTCATTACCACAGCTCTCTCTCTCCTGTTATACCATAGGGTCATTACTACAGCTCTCTCTCTCCTGTTATACCATAGGGTCATTACTACAGCTCTCTCTCTCCTGTTATACCACAGGGTCATTACTACAGCTCTCTCTCCTGTTATACCACAGGGTCATTACTACAGCTCTCTCTCTCCTGTTATACCATAGGGTCATTACTACAGCTCTCTCTCTCACCTGTTATACCATAGGGTCATCACTACAGCTCTCTCTCCTGTTATACCATAGGGTCATTACTACAGCTCTTTCTCCAGTTATACCATAGGGTCATTACTACAGCTCTCTCTCTCTCTCCTGTTATACCATAGGGTCATTACTACAGCTCTCTCTCTCTCTCCTGTTATACCATAGGGTCATTACTACAGCTCTCTCTCCTGTTATACCATAGGGTCATTACTACAGCTCTCTCTCCTGTTATACCATAGGGTCATTACTACAGCTCTCTCTCTCCTGTGTATACCATAGGGTCATTACTACAGCTCTCTCTCTCTCTCCTGTTATACCATAGGGTCATTACTACAGCTCTCTCTCCTGTTATACCATAGGGTAATTACTACTGCTCTCTCTGTCTTTCCTGTTATACCACAGGGTCATTACTACAGCTCTCTTTCCTGTTATACCATAGGGTCATTACTACAGCTCTTTCTCCTGTTATACCATAGGGTCATTACTACAGCTCTCTCTCTCTCCTGTTATACCATAGGGTCATTACTACAGCTCTCTCTTCTGTTATACCATAGTTGTCATTACTACAGCTCTCTCTCCTGTTATACCATAGGGTCATTACTACAGCTCTCTCTCCTGTTATGCCATAGGGTCGTTACTACAGCTCTCTCTCTCTCTCTCCTGTTATACCATAGGGTCATTACTACAGCTCTCTCTCTCTCCAGTTATACCATAGGGTCATTACTACAGCTCTCTCTTCTGTTATACAATAGGGTCATTACTACAGCTCTCTCTCTCTCCTGTTATACCATAGGGTCATTACTACAGCTCTCTCTCCTGTTATACCATAGGGTCATTACTACAGCTCTCTCTCCTGTTATACCATTGGGTCGTTACTACAGCTCTCTCTCTCTCGCCTGTTATACCATAGGGTCATTACTACAGCTCTCTCTCCTGTTATACCATAAGGTCATTATTACAGCTCTCTCTCTCTCTCCTGTTATACCATAGGGTCATTACTACAGCTCTCTCTCTCCTGTTATACCATAGGGTCATTACAACAGCTCTCTCTCCTGTTATTCCATAGGGTCATTACTACAGCTCTCTCTCTCTCCTGTTATACCATAGGGTCATTACCACAGCTCTCTCTCCTGTTATACCATAGGGTCATTACTACAGCTCTTTCTCCTGTTATACAATAGGGTCATTACTACAGCTCTCTCTCTCTCTCCTGTTATACCATAGGGTCATTACTACAGCTCTCTCTCCTGTTATACCATAGGGTCATTACTACAGCTCTCTCTCTCTCCTGTTATACCATAGGGTCATTACTACAGCTCTCTCTCCTGTTATACCAGAGGGTCATTACTACAGCTCTCTCTCCTGTTATACCATAGGGTCATTACTACAGCTCTCTCTCCTGTTAGACCATAGGGTCATTACTACAGCTCTCTCTCTCTCCTGTTATACCATAGGGTCATTACTACAGCTCTCTCTCTCCTGTTATACCATAGGGTCATTACTACAGCTCTCTCTCTCTCTCCTGTTATACCATAGGGTCGTTACTACAGCTCTCTCTCCTGTTATACCATAGGGTCATTACTACAGCTCTCTCTCTCTCCTGTTATACCATAGGGTCATTACTACAGCTCTCTCTCCTGTTATTCCATAGGGTCATTACTACAGCTCTCTCTCCTGTTATACCATAGGGTCATTACTACAGCTCTCTCTCTCCTGTTATACCATAGGGTCATTACTACAGCTCTCTCTCTCCTGTTATACCATAGGGTCATTACTACAGCTCTCTCTCTCCTGTTATACCACAGGGTCATTACTACAGCTCTCTCTCCTGTTATACCACAGGGTCATTACTACAGCTCTCTCTCTCCTGTTATACCATAGTGTCATTACTACAGCTCTCTCTCTCCTGTTATACCATAGGGTCATTACTACAGCTCTCTCTCCTGTTATACCATAGGGTCATTACTACAGCTCTCTCTCTCCTGTTATTCCACAGGGTCATTACTACAGCTCTCTCTCCTGTTATACCATAGGGTCATTACTACAGCTCTCTCTCTCCTGTTATAGCATAGTGCAATTACTACAGCTCTCTCTCTCCTGTTATACCATAGGTTCATTACTACAGCTCTCTTTCCTGTTATACCATAGGGTCATTACTACAGCTCTCTCTCTCTCTCCTGTTATACCATAGGGTCATTACTACAGCTCTCTCTCTCACCTGTTATACCATAGGGTCATTACTACAGCTCTCTCTCCTGTTATACCATAGGGTCATTACTACAGCTCTTCTCTCCTGTTATACCATAGGGTCATTACTACAGCTCTCTCTCTCTCCTGTTATACCATAGGGTCATTACTACAGCACTCTCTCTCTCTCTCCTGTTATACCATAGGGTCGTTACTACAGCTCTCTCTCCTGTTATACCATAGGGTCATTACTACAGCTCGCTCTCTCTCTCCTGTTATACCATAGGGTCATTACTACAGCTCTCTCTCCTGTTATTCCATAGGGTCATTACTACAGCCTCTCTCTCCTGTTATACCATAGGGTCATTACCACAGCTCTCTCTCTCCTGTTATACCATAGGGTCATTACTACAGCTCTCTCTCTCCTGTTATACCACAGGGTCATTACTACAGCTCTCTCTCCTGTTATACCACAGTGTCATTACTACAGCTCTCTCTCCTGTTATACCATAGGATCAATACTACAGCTCTCGCTCCTGTTATACCATAGGGTCATTACTACAGCTCTCTCTCTCTCCTGTTATACCATAGGGTCATTACTACAGCTCTCTCTCTCTCCTGTTATACCATAGGGTCATTACTACAGCTCTCTTTCCTGTTATACCATAGGGTCATTACTACAGCTCTCTCTCTCCTGTTATACCACAGGGTCATTACTACAGCTCTCTCTCCTGTTATACCATAGGGTCATTACTACAGCTCTCTCTCTCCTGTTATAGCATAGTGTCATTACTACAGCTCTCTCTCTCCTGTTATACCATAGGGTCATTACTACAGCTCTCTCTCCTGTTATACCATAGGGTCATTACTACAGCTCTCTCTCTCTCTCCTGTTATACCATAGGGTCATTACTACAGCTCTCTCTCACCTGTTATACCATAGGGTCATTACTACAGCTCTCTCTCCTGTTATACCATAGGGTCATTACTACAGCTCTCTCTCCTGTTATACCATAGGGTCATTACTACAGCTCTCTCTCTCTCTCCTGTTATACCATAGGGTCATTACTACAGCTCTCTCTCTCTCTCCTGTTATACCATAGGGTCATTACTACAGCTCTCTCTCCTGTTATACCATAGGGTCATTACTACAGCTCTCTCTCCTGTTATAGCATAGGGTCATTACTACAGCTCTCTCTCTCCTGTTATACCATAGGGTCATTACTACAGCTCTCTCTCTCTCTCCTGTTATACCATAGGGTCATTACTACAGCTCTCTCTCCTGTTATACCATAGGGTAATTACTACAGCTCTCTCTCTTTCCTGTTATACCACAGGGTCATTACTACAGCTCTCTCTCCTGTTATACCATAGGGTCATTACTACAGCTCTCTCTCTCTCCTGTTATACCATAGGGTCATTACTACAGCTCTCTCTTCTGTTATACCATAGGGTCATTACTACAGCCTCTCTCTCCTGTTATACCATAGGGTCATTACTACAGCTCTCTCTCCTGTTATACCATAGGGTCATTACTACAGCTCTCTCTCTCCTGTTATACCATAGGGTCATTACTACAGCTCTCTCTCTCCTGTTATACCATAGGGTCATTACTACAGCTCTCTCTCCTGTTATACCACAGGGTCATTACTACAGCTCTCTCTCCTGTTATACCATAGGGTCATTACTACAGCTCTCGCTCCTGTTATACCATAGGGTCATTACTACAGCTCTCTCTCTCTCCTGTTATACCATAGTGTCATTACTACAGCTCTCTCTCTCCTGTTATACCATAGGGTCATTACTACAGCTCTCTCTCCTGTTATACCATAGGGTCATTACTACAGCTCTCTCTCTCCTGTTATTCCACAGGGTCATTACTACAGCTCTCTCTCCTGTTATACCATAGGGTCATTACTACAGCTCTCTCTCTCCTGTTATAGCATAGTGCAATTACTACAGCTCTCTCTCTCCTGTTATACCATAGGTTCATTACTACAGCTCTCTCTCCTGTTATACCATAGGGTCATTACTACAGCTCTCTCTCTCTCTCCTGTTATACCATAGGGTCATTACTACAGCTCTCACTCACCTGTTATACCATAGGGTCATTACTACAGCTCTCTCTCCTGTTATACCATAGGGTCATTACTACAGCTCTTTCTCCTGTTATACCATAGGGTCATTACTACAGCTCTCTCTCTCTCTCCTGTTATACCATAGGGTCATTACTACAGCTCTCTCTCTCTCTCCTGTTATACCATAGGGTCATTACTACAGCTCTCTCTCCTGTTATACCATAGGGTCATTACTACAGCTCTCTCTCCTGTTATACCATAGGGTCATTACTACAGCTCTCTCTCTCCTGTTATACCATAGGGTCATTACTACAGCTCTCTCTCTCTCTCCTGTTATACCATAGGGTCATTACTACAGCTCTCTCTCCTGTTATACCATAGGGTCATTACTACTGCTCTCTCTGTCTTTCCTGTTATACCACAGGGTCATTACTACAGCTCTCTTTCCTGTTATACCATAGGGTCATTACTACAGCTCTCTCTCTCTCCTGTTATACCATAGGGTCATTACTACAGCTCTCTCTTCTGTTATACCATAGTTGTCATTACTACAGCTCTCTCTCCTGTTATACCATAGGGTCATTACTACAGCTCTCTCTCCTGTTATGCCATAGGGTCATTACTACAGCTCTCTCTCTCTCTCCTGTTATACCATAGGGTCATTACTACAGCTCTCTCTCTCTCCTGTTATACCATAGGGTCATTACTACAGCTCTCTCTTCTGTTATACAATAGGGTCATTACTACAGCTCTCTCTCTCTCCTGTTATACCATAGGGTCATTACTACAGCTTTCTCTCCTGTTGTACCATAGGGTCATTACTACAGCTCTCTCTCCTGTTATACCATCGGGTCGTTACTACAGCTCTCTCTCTCTCACCTGTTATACCATAGGGTCATTACTACAGCTCTCTCTCTCTCCTGTTATACCATAGGGTCATTACTACAGCTCTCTCTCCTGTTATACCATAGGGTCATAACTTCAGCTCTCTCTCCTGTTATACCATAGGGTCATTACTACAGCTCTCTCTATCCTGTTATACCATAGGGTCATTACTACAGCTCTCTCTCTCCTGTTATACCATAGGGTCATTACTACAGCTCTCTCTCCTGTTATACCATAGGGTCATTACTACAGCTCTCTCTCTCCTGTTATTCCACAGGGTCATTACTACAGCTCTCTCTCCTGTTATTCCATAGGGTCATTACTACAGCTCTCTCTCTCCTGTTATACCATAGGGTCATTACCACAGCTCTCTCTCCTGTTATACCAAAGGGTCATTACTACAGCTCTTTCTCCTGTTATACCATAGGGTCATTACTACAGCTCTCTCTCCTGTTATACCATAGGGTCATTACTACATCTCTCTCTCTCTCTCTCTCTCCTGTTATACCATAGGGTCATTACTACAGCTCTCTCTACTGTTATACCATAATGTTATTACTACAGCTCTCTCTCTCTCTCCTGTTATACCATAGGGTCATTACTACAGCTCTCTCTCCTGTTATACCATAGGGTCGTTACTACAGCTCTCTCTCCTGTTATACCATAGGGTCATTACTACAGCTCTCTCTCTCCTGTTATACCATCGGGTTATTACTACAGCTCTCTTTCCTGTTATACCATAGGGTCATTACTACAGCTCTCTCTCTCTCCTGTTATTCCATAGGGTCATTACTACAGCTCTCTCTTCTGTTATACCATAGGGTCATTACTACAGCTCTCTCTCTCTCCTGTTATACCATAGGGTCATTACCACAGCTCTCTCTCCTGTTATACCATAGGGTCATTACTACAGCTCTCTCACCTGTTATACCATAGGGTCATTACTACAGCTCTCTCTCCTGTTATACCATAGGGTCGTTACTACAGCTCTCTCTCTCTCTCCTGTTATACCATAGGGTCATTACTACAGCTCTCTCTCTCTCTCCAGTTATACCATAGGGTCATTACTACAGCTCTCTCTCCTGTTATACCATAGGGTCATTACTACAGCTGTCTCTCCTGTTATACCATAGGGTCATTACTACAGCTATCTCTCTTGTTATACCATAAGGTCATTAATACAGCTCTCTCTCCTGTTATACCATAAGGTCATTACTACAGCTCTCTCTCTCTCTCTCTCCTGTTATACCATAGGGTCATTACTACAGCTCTTTCTCCTGTTATACCATAGGGTCATTACTACAGCTCTCTCTCCTGTTATACCATAGGGTCATTACTACAGCTCTCTCTCTCTCTCCTGTTATACCATAGGGTCATTACTACAGCTCTCACTCACCTATTATACCATAGGGTCATTACTACAGCTCTCTCTCCTGTTATACCATAGGGTCATTACTACAGCCTCTCTCTCCTGTTATACCATAGGGTCATTACTACAGCTCTCTCTCTCTCCTGTTATACCATAGGGTCATTACTACAGCTCTCTCTCTCTCCTGTTATACCATAGGGTCATTACTACAGCTCTCTCTCCTGTTATACCATAGGGTCATTACTACAGCTCTCTCTCCTGTTATAGCATAGGGTCATTACTACAGCTCTCTCTCTCCTGGTATACCATAGGGTCATTACTACAGCTCTCTCTCTCTCTCCTGTTATACCATAGGGTCATTACTACAGCTCTCTCTCCTGTTATACCATAGGGTAATTACTACTGCTCTCTCTCTCTTTCCTGTTATACCACAGGGTCATTACTACAGCTCTCTCTCCTGTTATACCATAGGGTCATTACTACAGCTCTCTCTCTCTCCTGTTATACCATAGGGTCATTACTACAGCTCTCTCTTCTGTTATACCATAGGTGTCATTACTACAGCTCTCTCTCCTGTTATACCATAGGGTCATTACTACAGCTCTCTCTCCTGTTATACCATAGGGTCATTACTACAGCTCTCTCTCTCTCCTGTTATACCATAGGGTCATTACTACAGCTCTCTCTCTCTCCTGTTATACCATAGGGTCATTACTACAGCTCTCTCTTCTGTTATACAATAGGGTCATTACTACAGCTCTCTCTCTCTCCTGTTATACCATAGGGTCATTACTACAGCTCTCTCTCCTGTTGTACCATAGGGTCATTACTACAGCTCTCTCTCCTGTTATACCATAGGGTCATTACTACAGCTCTCTCTCTCTCCTGTTATACCATAGGGTCATTACTACAGCTCTCTCTCTCTCCTGTTATACCATAGGGTCATTACTACAGCTCTCTCTCCTGTTATACCATAGGGTCATTACTACAGCTCTCTCTCCTGTTATACCATAGGGTCATTACTACAGCTCTCTCTCTCCTGTTATACCATAGGGTCATTACTACAGCTCTCTCTCTCCTGTTATACCATAGGGTCATTACTACAGCTCTCTCTCCTGTTATACCATAGGGTCATTACTACAGCTCTCTCTCTCCTGTTATACCATAGGGTCATTACTACAGCTCTCTCTCCTGTTATTCCATAGGGTCATTACTACAGCTCTCTCTCCTGTTATACCATAGGGTCATTACTACAGCTCTCTCTCCTGTTATACCAAAGGGTCATTACTACAGCTCTTTCTCCTGTTATACCATAGGGTCATTACTACAGCTCTCTCTCCTGTTATACCATAGGGTCATTACTACATCTCTCTCTCTCTCTCTCTCCTGTTATACCATAGGGTCATTACTACAGCTCTCTCTACTGTTATACCATAATGTTATTACTACAGCTCTCTCTCTCTCTCCTGTTATACCATAGGGTTATACTACAGCTCTCTCTCCTGTTATACCATAGGGTCGTTACTACAGCTCTCTCTCCTGTTATACCATAGGGTCATTACTACAGCTCTCTCTCTCCTGTTATACCATCGGGTTATTACTACAGCTCTCTTTCCTGTTATACCATAGGGTCATTACTACAGCTCTCTCTCTCTCCTGTTATTCCATAGGGTCATTACTACAGCTCTCTCTTCTGTTATACCATAGGGTCATTACTACAGCTCTCTCTCTCTCCTGTTATACCATAGGGTCATTACCACAGCTCTCTCTCCTGTTATACCATAGGGTCATTACTACAGCTCTCTCTCCTGTTATACCATAGGGTCATTACTACAGCTCTCTCTCCTGTTATACCATAGGGTCGTTACTACAGCTCTCTCTCTCTCTCCTGTTATACCATAGGGTCATTACTACAGCTCTCTCTCTCTCTCCGTTATACCATAGGGTCATTACTACAGCTCTCTCTCCTGTTATACCATAGGGTCATTACTACAGCTGTCTCTCCTGTTATACCATAGGGTCATTACTACAGCTCTCTCTCTTGTTATACCATAGGGTCATTACTACAGCTCTCTCTCCTGTTATACCATAAGGTCATTACTACAGCTCTCTCTCTCTCTCCTGTTATACCATAGGGTCATTACTACAGCTCTCTCTCCTGTTATACCATAGGGTCATTACTACAGCTCTCTCTCCTGTTATACCATAGGGTCATTACTACAGCTCTCTCTCTCTCTCTCCTGTTATACCATAGGGTCATTACTACAGCTCTCTCTCCTGTTATACCATAGGGTCATTACTACAGCTCTCTCTCTCTCTCCTGTTATACCATAGGGTCATTACTACAGCTCTCTCTCCTGTTATACCATAGGGTCATTACTACAGCTCTCTCTCCTGTTATACCATAGGGTCATTACTACAGCTCTCTCTCTCCTGTTATACCATCAGGGTCATTACTACAGCTCTCTTTCCTGTTATACCATAGGGTCATTACTACAGCTCTCTCTCTCCTGTTATACCATAGGGTCATTACTACAGCCTCTCTCTTCTGTTATACCATAGGGTCATTACTACAGCTCTCTCTCTCCTGTTATACCATAGGGTCATTACTACAGCTCTCTCTCCTGTTATACCATAGGGTCATTACTACAGCTCTCTCTCTCCTGTTATACCATAGGGTCATTACTACAGCTCTCTCTCCTGTTATACCATAGGGTCATTACTACAGCTCTCTCTCTCTGTTATACCATAGGGTCATTACTACAGCTCTCTCTCTCTCTCCTGTTATACCATAGGGTCATTACTACAGCTCTCTCTCCTGTTATACCATAGGGTCATTACTACAGCTCTCTCTCCTGTTATACCATAGGGTCATTACTACAGCTCTCTCTCTTGTTATACCATAGGGTCATTACTACAGCTCTCTCTCCTGTTATACCATAGGGTCATTACTACAGCTCTCTCTCTCTCTCCTGTTATACCATAGGGTCATTACTACAGCTCTCTCTCCTGTTATACCATAGGGTCATTACTACAGCTCTCTCTCTCTCCTGTTATACCATAGGGTCATTACTACAGCTCTCTCTCTCCTGTTATACCATAGGGTCATTACTACAGCTCTTTCTCCTGTTATACCATAGGGTCATTACTACAGCTCTCTCTCTCCTGTTATACCATAGGGTCATTACTACAGCTCTCTCTCTCCTGTTATACCATAGGGTCATTACTACAGCTCTCTCTCCTGTTATACCATAGGGTCATTACTACAGCTCTCTCTCTCCTGTTATACCATAGGGTCATTACTACAGCTCTCTCTCCTGTTATACCATAGGGTCATTACTACAGCTCTCTCTCTCCTGTTATACCACAGGGTCATTACTACAGCTCTCTCTCTCCTGTTATACCATAGGGTCATTACTACAGCTCTCTCTCCTGTTATAGCATAGGGTCATTACTACAGCTCTCTCTCTCCTGTTATACCATAGGGTCATTACTACAGCTCTCTCTCTCCTGTTATACCATAGGGTCATTACTACAGCTCTCTCTCTCCTGTTATACCACAGGGTCATTACTACAGCTCTCTCTCCTGTTATACCGCAGTGTCATTACTACAGCTCTCTCTCTCCTGTTATACCATAGGGTCATTACCACAGCTCTCTCTCCTGTTATACCAAAGGGTCATTACTACAGCTCTTTCTCCTGTTATACCATAGGGTCATTACTACAGCTCTCTCTCCTGTTATACCATAGGGTCATTACTACATCTCTCTCTCTCTCTCTCTCTCCTGTTATACCATAGGGTCATTACTACAGCTCTCTCTACTGTTATACCATAATGTTATTACTACAGCTTTCTCTCTCTCTCCTGTTATACCATAGGGTTATACTACAGCTCTCTCTCCTGTTATACCATAGGGTCGTTACTACAGCTCTCTCTCCTGTTATACCATAGGGTCATTACTACAGCTCTCTCTCTCCTGTTATACCATCGGGTTATTACTACAGCTCTCTTTCCTGTTATACCATAGGGTCATTACTACAGCTCTCTCTCTCTCCTGTTATTCCATAGGGTCATTACTACAGCTCTCTCTTCTGTTATACCATAGGGTCATTACTACAGCTCTCTCTCTCTCCTGTTATACCATAGGGTCATTACCACAGCTCTCTCTCCTGTTATACCATAGGGTCATTACTACAGCTCTCTCTCCTGTTATACCATAGGGTCATTACTACAGCTCTCTCTCCTGTTATACCATAGGGTCGTTACTACAGCTCTCTCTCTCTCTCCTGTTATACCATAGGGTCATTACTACAGCTCTCTCTCTCTCTCCAGTTATACCATAGGGTCATTACTACAGCTCTCTCTCCTGTTATACCATAGGGTCATTACTACAGCTGTCTCTCCTGTTATACCATAGGGTCATTACTACAGCTCTCTCTCTTGTTATACCATAGGGTCATTACTACAGCTCTCTCTCCTGTTATACCATAAGGTCATTACTACAGCTCTCTCTCTCTCTCTCCTGTTATACCATAGGGTCGTTACTACAGCTCTCTCTCCTGTTATACCATAAGGTCATTACTACAGCTCTCTCTCTCTCCTGTTATACCATAGGTTCATTACTACAGCTCTCTCTCCTGTTATTCCATAGGGTCATTACTACAGCTCTTTCTCCTGTTTTACCATAGGGTCATTACTACAGCTCTCTCTCTCCTGTTATACCATAGGGTCATTACTACAGCTCTCTCTCTCCTGTTATACCACAGGGTCATTACTACAGCTCTCTCTCCTGTTATACCACAGGGTCATTACTACAGCTCTCTCTCTCCTGTTATACCATAGGGTCATTACTACAGCCTCTCTCTCCTGTTATACCATAGGGTCATTACTACAGCTCTCTCTCTCCTGTTATACCACAGGGTCATTACTACAGCTCTCTCTCTCCTGTTATACCATAGGGTCATTACTACAGCTCTCTCTCTCCTGTTATACCATAGGGTCATTACTACAGCTCTCTCTCCTGTTATACCATAGGGTCATTACTACAGCTCTCTCTCCTGTTATACCATAGGGTCATTACTACAGCTCTCTCTCTCTCTCCTGTTATACCATAGGGTCATTACTACAGCTCTCTCTCTCTCCTGTTATACCATAGGGTCATTACTACAGCTCTCTCTCCTGTTATACCATAGGGTCGTTACTACAGCTCTCTCTCTCTCTCCTGTTATACCATAGGGTCATTACTACAGCTCTCTCTCTCTCCTGTTATACCATAGGGTCATTACTACAGCTCTCTCTCCTGTTATACCATAGGGTCATTACTACAGCTCTCTCTCTCTCCTGTTATACCATAGGGTCATTACTACAGCTCTCTCTCCTGTTATACCATAGGGTCATAACTACAGCTCTCTCTCTCCTGTTATACCATAGGGTCATTACTACAGCTCTCTCTCTCCTGTTATACCATAGGGTCATTACTACAGTTCTCTCTCTCCTGTTATACCATAGGGTCATTACTACAGCTTCTCTCTCTCTCCTGTTATACCATAGGGTCATTACTACAGCTCTCTCTCCTGTTATACCATAGGGTCATTACTACAGCTCTCTCTCTCTCTCCTGTTATACCATAGGGTCATTACTACAGCTCTCTCTCCTGTTATACCATAGGGTCGTTACTACAGCTCTCTCTCCTGTTATACCATAGGGTCATTACTACAGCTCTCTCTCTCCTGTTATACCATCGGGTTATTACTACAGCTCTCTTTCCTGTTATACCATAGGGTCATTACTACAGCTCTCTCTCTCTCCTGTTATTCCATAGGGTCATTACTACAGCTCTCTCTTCTGTTATACCATAGGGTCATTACTACAGCTCTCTCTCTCTCCTGTTATACCATAGGGTCATTACTACAGCACTCTCTCTCTCTCTCCTGTTATACCATAGGGTCATTACTACAGCTCTCTCTCCTGTTATACCATAGGGTCATTACTACAGCTCTCTCTCCTGTTATACCATAGGGTCATTACTACAGCTCTCTCTCTCTCTCCTGTTATACCATAGGGTCATTACTACAGTCTCTCTCTCTCTCCAGTTATACCATAGGGTCATTACTACAGCTCTCTCTCCTGTTATACCATAGGGTCATTACTACAGCTCTCTCTCCTGTTATACCATAGGGTCATTACTACAGCTCTCTCTCTCTCTCTCCTGTTATACCATAGGGTCATTACTACAGCTCTCTCTCCTGTTATACCATAGGGTCATTACTACAGCTCTCTCTCTCTCTCCTGTTATACCATAGGGTCATTACTACAGCTCTCTCTCCTGTTATACCATAGGGTCATTACTACAGCTCTTTCTCCTGTTTTACCATAGGGTCATTACTACAGCTCTCTCTCTCCTGTTATACCATAGGGTCATTACTACAGCTCTCTCTCTCCTGTTATACCATAGGGTCATTACTACAGTCTCTCTCTCCTGTTATACCACAGGGTCATTACTACAGCTCTCTCTCCTGTTATACCATAGGGTCATTACTACAGCTCTCTCTCTCCTGTTATACCATAGGGTCATTACTACAGCTCTCTCTCCTGTTATACCATAGGGTCATTACTACAGCTCTCTCTCTCTCCTGTTATACCATAGGGTCATTACTACAGCTCTCTCTCTCCTGTTATACCATCGGGTCATTACTACAGCTCTCTTTCCTGTTATACCATAGGGTCATTACTACAGTTCTCTCTCTCTCTCCTGTTATACCATAGGGTCATTACTACAGCTCTCTCTTCTGTTATACCATAGGGTCATTACTACAGCTCTCTCTCTCTCCTGTTATACCATAGGGTCATTACCACAGCTCTCTCTCCTGTTATACCATAGGGTCATTACTACAGCTCTCTCTCCTGTTATACCATAGGGTCATTACTACAGCTCTCTCTCTCTCCTGTTATACCATAGGGTCGTTACTACAGCTCTCTCTCTCTCCTGTTATACCATAGGGTCATTACTACAGCTCTCTCTCTCTCCAGTTATACCATAGGGTCATTACTACAGCTCTCTCTCCTGTTATACCATAGGGTCATTACTACAGCTCTCTCTCCTGTTATACCATAGGGTCATTACTACAGCTCTCTCTCTCTCTTGTTATACCATAGGGTCATTACTACAGCCTCTCTCTCCTGTTATACCATAGGTTCATTACTACAGCTCTCTCTCTCTCTCTCCTGTTATACCATAGGTTCATTACTACAGCTCTCTCTCCTGTTATACCATAGGGTCATTACTACAGCTCTCTCTCTCCTGTTATACCATAGGGTCATTACTACAGCTCTCTCTCTCCTGTTATACCATAGGGTCATTACTACAGCCTCTCTCTCTCCTGTTATACCATAGGGTCATTACTACAGCTCTCTCTCTCCTGTTATACCACAGTGTCATTACTACAGCTCTCTCTCCTGTTATACCATAGGGTCATTACTACAGCTCTCTCTCCTGTTATGCCATAGGGTCATTACTACAGCTCTCTCTCTCTCCTGTTATACCATAGGGTCATTACTACAGCTCTCTCTCTCTCCTGTTATACCATAGGGTCATTACTACAGCTCTCTCTTCTGTTATACCATAGGGTCATTACTACAGCTCTCTCTCTCTCCTGTTATACCATAGGGTCATTACTACAGCTCTCTCTCCTGTTATACCATAGGGTCATTACTACAGCTCCTTCTCTCCTGTTATACCATAGGGTCATTACTACAGCTCTCTCTCTCCTGTTATACCATAGGGTCATTACTACAGCTCTCTCTCCTGTTATTCCACAGGTCATTACTACAGCTCTCTCTCTCTCCTGTTATACCATAGGGTCATTACTACAGCTCTCTCTCCTGTTATACCAAAGGGTCATTACTACAGCTCTTTCTCCTGTTATACCATAGGGTCATTACTACAGCTCTCTCTCCTGTTATACCATAGGGTCATTACTACATCTCTCTCTCTCTCTCTCTCTCCTGTTATACCATAGGGTCATTACTACAGCTCTCTCTACTGTTATACCATAATGTTATTACTACAGCTCTCTCTCTCTCTCTCCTGTTATACCATAGGGTCATTACTACAGCTCTCTCTCCTGTTATACCATAGGGTCGTTACTACAGC
Source organism: Salmo salar (assembly GCF_905237065.1). Taxonomy (NCBI): domain Eukaryota; kingdom Metazoa; phylum Chordata; class Actinopteri; order Salmoniformes; family Salmonidae; genus Salmo; species Salmo salar. The sequence goes on from NW_025547276.1 coordinate 37,224, forward strand.
TCTCTCTCCTGTTATACCATAGGGTCATTACTACAGCTCTCTCTCTCTCTCCTGTTATACCATCGGGTTATTACTACAGCTCTCTTTCCTGTTATACCATAGGGTCATTACTACAGCTCTCTCTCTCTCCTGTTATTCCATAGGGTCATTACTACAGCTCTCTCTTCTGTTATACCATAGGGTCATTACTACAGCTCTCTCTCTCTCCTGTTATACCATAGGGTCATTACTACAGCTCTCTCTCCTGTTATACCATAGGGTCATTACTACAGCTCTCTCACCTGTTATACCATAGGGTCATTACTACAGTTTTCTCTCTTTCTCCTGTTATACCATAGGGTCATTACTACAGCTCTCTCTCTCTCTCCTGTTATACCATAGGGTCATTACTACAGCTCTCTCTCTCTCCAGTTATACCATAGGGTCATTACTACAGCTCTCTCTCCTGTTATACCATAGGGTCATTACTACAGCTGTCTCTCCTGTTATACCATAGGGTCATTACTACAGCTATCTCTCTTGTTATACCATAAGGTCATTAATACAGCTCTCTCTCCTGTTATACCATAAGGTCATTACTACAGTTCTCTCTCTCTCTCTCCTGTTATACCATAGGGTCATTACTACAGCTCTCTCTCCTGTTATACCATAAGGTCATTACTACAGCTCTCTCTCTCTCCTGTTATACCATAGGGTCATTACTACAGCTCTCTCTCCTGTTATACCATAGGGTCATTACTACAGCTCTTCTCCTGTTATACCATAGGGTCATTACTACAGCTCTCTCTCTCCTGTTATACCATAGGGTCATTACTACAGCTCTCTCTCTCCTGTTATACCACAGGGTCATTACTACAGCTCTCTCTCTCCTGTTATACCACAGTGTCATTACTACAGCTCTCTCTCTCCTGTTATACCATAGGGTCATTACTACAGCTCTCTCTCCTGTTATACCATAGGGTCATTACTACAGCTCTCTCTCTCCTGTTATTCCACAGGGTCATTACTACAGCTCTCTCTCCTGTTATACCATAGGGTCATTACTACAGCTCTCTCTCTCCTGTTATACCATAGTGTCAATTACTACAGCTCTCTTTCTCCTGTTATACCATAGGGTCATTACTACAGCTCTCTCTCCTGTTATACCATAGGGTCATTACTACAGCTCTCTCTCTCACTCCTGTTATACCATAGGGTCATTACTACAGCTCTCTCTCCTGTTATACCATAGGGTCATTACTACAGCTCTTTCTCCTGTTATACCATAGGGTCATTACTACAGCTCTCTCTCTCTCCTGTTATACCATAGGGTCATTACTACAGCTCTCTCTCTCTCTCCTGTTATACCATAGGGTCATTACTACAGCTCTCTCTCCTGTTATACCATAGGGTCATTACTACAGCTCTCTCTCCTGTTGTACCATAGGGTCATTACTACAGCTCTCTCTCTCCTGTTATACCATAGGGTCATTACTACAGTTCTCTCTCTCCTGTTATACCATAGGGTCATTACTACAGCTCTCTCTCCTGTTATACCATACGGTCGTTACTACAGCTCTCTCTCTCTCCTGTTATACCACAGGGTCATTACTGCACTCTCTCTCTCCAGTTATACCATAGGGTCATTACTACAGCTCTCTCTCTCCTGTTATACCATAGGGTCATTACTACAGCTGTCTCTCCTGTTATACCATAGGGTCATTACTACAGCTCTCTCTCTTGTTATACCATAGGGTCGTTAATACAGCTCTCTCTCCTGTTATACCATAGGGTCATTACTACAGCTCTCTCTCTCTCTCTCTCCTGTTATACCATAGGGTCGTTACTACAGCTCTCTCTCCTGTTATACCGTAAGGTCATTACTACAGCTCTCTCTCTCCTGTTATACCATAGTTTCATTACTACAGCTCTCTCTCCTGTTATTCCATGGGGTTCATTACTACAGCTGTCTCTCCTGTTTTGCCATAGGTCATTGCCACAGCTCTCTCTCCTGTTATACCATCGGGTCATTTACAGCCTCTCTCTCCTGTTATACCATAGGGTCATTACTACACTCTCTCTCCTGTTATACCACAGGGTCATTACTACAGCTCTCTCTCCTGTTATGCCACAGTGTCATTACTACAGCTCTCTCTCTGTTATACCATAGGGTCATTACTACAGCTCTCTCTCCTGTTATGCCATAGGTCGTTACTACAGCTCCTCTCTCTCTCCTGTTATACCATAGGGTCATTACTACAGCTCTCTCTCTCTCTGTTATTACCATAGGTCAGTGCTACACTCTCTGTTTATACAATAGGGCGGGTCATTACAGCTCTCTCTCTCTCCTGTTATACCATGGGTCATTACTACACTCTCTCTCCTGTTATACCATAGGTCATTACAGCTCTCTCTCTCCTGTTTATACCATGGGGTCATTACTACAGCTCTCTCCCTCCTGTTATACCATGGGGCGGGTCATTGCTACA